>NW_026652279.1:150469601-150639699 GCF_009828535.3 Hylobates moloch
TGAGCCACCGCGCCCGGCCAAGAACCTAAATGATACTATTTATTCTTGATTACATTTACTTTATATATATATTCAGCAATCTGACTAATGTAGAACTTTGCTCTGATACTGTTATTTTGTAATATTTCACTTTATTCACTGTATCATGATACAGTCTTTCCCACAGATATGAAAATCAGGTTTTCATTTTCTACAACATAAAAGTTAATTCATTCAATAATCTTAATCGATTCTTACATTGTGTTTTCAAAAATGCAGTTGCATTGAGGAGAAAAAACCCTTTTTGACTAAATATAACATTTTTTCTCACTGTTGTTGTTGAATTACGTATTTAATTGATTTATCTCCAGGCTTCTGCAAGCCTTAATTTTGCCTCAAGAAGGATGACTTATTGTGAAGACTAATTTTTCAAACTTATTTCACTAAGGTTGCCTTTACTACACAACACTTATTATTACACAGAGCTAGAGTTCAACAAAATACTTCTGGTGAATCTTTTGTCTAGATATAGTATATAACAATTCTTTCCAGTATTTCTAAAAAATCTTAAAGATTTAAAAATTGAATTGTATCCTATTTGCATAATTCAATACAGAAACACAGAAAACAAATTGTTTTACTACCATGAGAATTGAAACTACATAAAAACTGTTTACATTTTTATTAGGTAGCATTTAAGGTCATTTATGTAGTTAAGGCATCAGATATGTTGTACATGGGTGAAAGTTCTGAATATTGATGATTAAAATATGCATATTATTTTACAAATTATATATATGCTGAAAATTAATCTAAATTTCCTACAATGATATTCCTATAGTGCAGCAAAATATTTTAAGAGAGTTACAAATGAAAAATAGAATACTTCACCTATAAAATATATAACACTTTTGTTTTTGTGTAAAGTATGCCTAAATGACATGATTCAGATCAGACTCTATGTAAATATTTTTGTTTATTTGTTTGTTTTTGAGACAGGGTTTCACTCTGTCTCCCAGGCTGGAGTGCAGTGGCACCATTACAGCTTACTACAGCCTTGATCTCCTGGGTTCTGGTGATCATCCTACCTCGGCCTCCAGAGTAACCAATAGCTGGGATCACAGGCATGCCCCACCACGCCCGGCTAATGTTTGTATTTTTTATACAGACAGGGTTTTCTCATATTGCCTAAGCTGGTCTTGAGCTTCTACCTCAGACATTCTGCCAGCCTCTGCTTCCCAAAATGCCGGTGTTACAGTGGTGAGCCATTGTGCCTGCCCTATATAAGCATTTGATATAACGTTTCATCATGTTTTTATTTGCTTAATTAAATCATCTTATACCTTTTCTGAGTTTTAATATACTTGAGATTTCCCCTTTCTTGATTCTTTAATCCCCTATTTAAATCTTGTTTTTAAACAAGATTTAAAGAATTAAACATACATTACAGTATGGTCAATTGGAATTGAATATTACACCATCTGATTTCTTTTGGGAAAAAAAGGACAATATTAAGAAAAGAAATCTAAAGGAAAATATATAAAAGAACTGGAAGTGTAATGAGTGGCCATTATACATACTTTTGTAATGTCAGATTAACTTTATAACTCTAATTATGCCCAGTCAATGCAAAAATTGAAACACATAAAATTTTTTTAAATTCTATGTATGATTTGTATCTTAGGCTTTATAATGTACTGATTACCATGAATTATTACTATTTTTTTTTGAGATAACAACAGTCAGAAGTTGATCTCTACGCAGGCCATTGATAATTTTTATTTAATTGCATTTAAATTGAAGTAATTTATCAATAACAGAATTTCCCTTTCAGTGGAGCTGAGGAATCAACAGGAGGTTTTGTTTTGAATAATTAAATATATACATATTTTATAAAGTCTGTAGCTCCAGATTGGCATTGTAGGGAGGGCAGGCTATAAAAGGTGAGTTGTGCCATCTTAATGCAACATTATTTACTAGATTTTGGCCATAACTGTCTCCTAGTAAAGACTAAAGGGGTAGGCTTTCAAGACACAAAGATATTATTGAGTGAGAATTTTAAGGCACCATAATAGCTAGAAGATATAGTATTGGTTTGGAAAACTTGCTGAATTCCATTGAGGTTGGCTCTTCCATTTTATATTAAATATTGGTCTCAGTGAGAATATTTTAACATCCTTCTGCAGTTGAAGATAACTTTATTTAAATTTGAGGCTCCTCTTTAATTAACCAGAAGAAAAATCAGTTAAAATTCAATGAACATATAGTAATCCTCGCTTTAGTGAGTAGCTATTATTTTTATAAATACTATAATAATTCTTATTATAATACACGAATGTATATTTCACCATATATAATGTAAGAATATCTCCAGGTAAATCAATACATTAGTGATTTTCTGACATGACTTCTTCTTTGGCCCATTAATTTAAATGGTTAAGACTAATTTTGGTTCCAAATGATGTACTGAGTGGCAGTTTAAATTATTACACCAATCAATTATTTGTATTATGTCAGTTATGATTTCTGTTGCATATTTCATTCTTCCTTATATAAACTTCATTCTTCATTATTCCTTATATAAAAGATGCAACAGAAATCAAATATAATTAAGAATAATTGGTATCATTTAGGTTCTTAATTATTATTAGTCTGTCATATATTTTTAAGTATATTTGCTTTAACATAGGCTAATATTTTTTAGTTTCTTTTAGATATAAATTACATCATAAAGCATGTTTTCACATTCATCATTCTTTCAAACTTCAGAAATAATCAGAACTGCAGGATGCTCAAGAGAAATAATTGAGTACATAATATCTAAACAGAAAGGCAGGTTCTGTAGTGTAGATAATCAGCTTCAGGACTTAATAAAACACTACCAATTACTAGTTTTTAAATGTCAGACAAAACACTTAACTTTTCTTAATCTTGTTTTCTTTAATTTTTTAAGTAGGCATATTTCTATCATTTTTACTGTTTTGAGATTTTTATTAAAATAGACTTTATATAGTTTCAACACAGGGTAGGTATTATGTTTAATAACAAATATTCTCTTTCTTTTCTCTCTTTTTTTTTTTTTTTTTTTTTTTTGAGGTGTTTATTACCAAAGGCAGGCAAGTCCCTCACTGGAGCTCAAGGACAAGTCGTGGTGGATTTCCACTGTGCTTCATCCGCTCTGAACCTGTGGATTGCAGCTGTTAGACTGGCTGGTAGCTTTTGAAAAAGATTGCTTAAAAAATCTCTATATAACCACAGATAAGCTCTGTCTTGGAAATTTTTATTAAGACATAATGTAAAATTCTACTAAACAGTAATGGGTTATTAGGCCAGAGTAGCCAAACAAATTGAGGGGATGCACAAAATAATAAATGACCAGCAATTTCTAGAAATGTCTTCTAGGGTGTCCTGCATTCAGGTACAATTTCAGAAGCCCGGTGGAAAACCACAATCACTTGTCCTCAAGCTCCAGTGAGGGGCTTCTCTGCTTTTAGTAATAAACGCCTCTTTCTCTTTTTAATGTAGATATCATGACCCTTACAAAATAAGATAATTGAAATCCACTACAAAACAGCATTTTCAAATCTCACCATACTGAATTACTGTGTGTGTGAATCTTGTCAACAATCCATGCTCTGGTCTTCTACCTGGCTACCAAACAGAATGTGATAATAACCTAAAATTTTTTGTTGTTGTTTTACTTTTTACTTTAACTTTTATTTTAAGTTCTGGGGTACATGCGCAGATTTGTTACATAGGTAAAGGTGTGCCATAGTGGTTTGCTGCACAGATCAACCAATCACATAGATATTAAGTGCAGCATCCATCAGCCATTTTTCCTGATGCTCTCCCTACCCCCATTGCCCCCAAAAGGCCCAAGTGTGTACAGTTCCCCACGTATCCCGTATGTGTCCATGTGTTCTCATTGTTCAGCTCCCACTTATAAGTTAGAACATGCAGTGTTTGTTTTTTGTTCCTGTGTTAGTTTGCTGAGGATAAGAACTTCCAGCTCCATCCATGTCCCTGCAAAGGACATGATCTCATTCCTTTTTGTGGCTGCATAGTATTCCATGATGCATATGTACCACATTTTCTTTATCCAGTCTATTTTTGGTGGGCATTTGGATTGATTCCATGTCTTTGCTCTTATTAATAGTGCTGAAGTGAACATACATGTGCATGTATCTTTATAAGGGAATGATTTATATTCCTTTGAGTATATACCCCGTAATGGGATTATTGGGTCAAATGGTACTTCTGGTTCTAGATTTTTGAGGAATCACCACACTGTCTTCCAAAATGTTTGAACTAATTTACACTCACACCAACAGTGTATAAGCATTCGTTTTTCTCTGCAACCTCACCAGCATCTGTTGTTTCTTGACCTTTTAATAATTGCCATTCTGACTGGTGCAAGATGGTGCCTCATCGTGGTTTTGATTTGCATTTCTCTAATGATTAGAGATGTTGAGGTTTTTTCATATTTTTGTTGGCTGCATTAATGTCTTCTTTTCAGAATTGTCTGTTCATGTCCTTTGCCTACTTTTCAATGGGGTTGTTTATTTTTTTCTTGTAAATTTGTTTAAGTTCCTTGTAGAAGCTGGATATTACATCTTTGTCAGATGGATAGATTGCAAACATTTTCTCCCATTCTGTGGATTGTCTGTTCACTCTGATGATAGTTTCTTTTTGCTACGAAGATAATAAAATACCTGGGAATACAGCTAACAAGGGATGTGAAGGACCTCTTCAAGGAGAACTACAAACCACTCCTCAAGGAAATCAGAGTGGACACAAAAATTCTTATCTCATATTTGCTTGAAAACTAAAATACATGGAAGATATATTAAGCAAAAACTTTCAGAACTGAACAGTAAACCCCAAGTACCACAAGACCTGTTTATGTGACAAAGATGAACAGAAATCTAATGCAGTTTACTTTGAAATGGTGCTTTGTCAGGTATGCCTCTTAGTTCTAAGTACAGCAATGCCAAACAATGGGTATTTTGGTTGCTGTATTGCTGCAAAAGTAAAAACATTGAAATAACATTCCAAGGAAATGTTTTTATCACTCCAAAAAGCTACGACAAAAGTGTGAGACTAAAAGTATTTTTTCATGATATTTCTGTCGATTTATCTGTTTAAAGAGGAGAGATAAATCACTTTACTGTCTATGAATTTGCTAATTTCAGTTTACTCTACTGCTCATAGCCATTAAAATTTACCATTCTGGTGAAGCTGATTAGATTAGGTGGCTCAAAGCCTGCAAGCTCTAGGAGTTCCAGTGTCCTTCTCATCTGAATTTGATTCCTTGGAAGTTTAGTGAGTCCTGATGTACATACTCCCTAATGATGTGTTCAGAAAATGGTACTTTCCAAAATCAACCAATCTCTGGCACTGCATTTTGAAATTTAATTCGGTTAACTGTTCTGTGTAATAGTTAAGAATTAGACCCGTATAACACTGAACACTTATTTGACAATTGGAGACCAGTAATTTTTCAGAAGCCTAACAATTCAATCTCATGAAGCTGCTCTTCAGGATCTGCACATGTTGCAATTTAGGTTTTTCTCCACAGCTCTATCACTTTCTAGCAAACCACATATGTTCATTTTAATCGGGTTTGTTTGTCTGTTTCCTTTCAATAGTACATAACATTCTTAAGGCAAATTGTTGTGTGGTGATCCCTTCTGTGTCCTACCACCTAGAACAGTGTCTGAAACATAAGAGACGTTGAATAAATTATACTTAAATCAATGAGTAATGCTCTATCTCATTATGATTATTAAAATGATTATTAGATTAACTTTATTTCTGTATGTGCTTCCTATTAGCAAAGCCATCCAAAATGATTAATCATGTAATCCAAAGTAACAATTATCTTTTGAAAACAAAAATGACAAGTTTCCTCATTAATATAAAAGTTAATGTCGGGTATGAGTTATGATTTTTGAACTCTTTACGGGTATGATAAATGTCCATATTATTTTCTTACTTTTATTTGAGTTTTGGGTAGACTAAAATATATTAATTACAATAGACAACAGCAAGTGTTTATGAATGCTAAATATTTATGAGCCTTTCTTGTAGGTACCGGATGTACAGTAAAGAAAATTTCCTGTTTTTCCAGAGTTCACATTTTACTGAGAGAGATGTATGTACAATATCAAATTAAAACACACAAAAAAGTCAACATTAAAAGAAATGACACATGAAGCAGTGTAAATGGATAAGCAGTGAGGAACCACTTTTTTTATGTGGGTTGTTCAAGATAGGCTTTTTGAAGAAGTCACAGGTAGGCAGAAACTAGAGTAAAATAAGAGTGTTATGTTTGTGAATATTTGGTAGAAATGCCTTCTCAGACCAGGGATCAACACATGTAGAATTTCTAAGAGAAGAACAAGCTACAGAAGTTGAGAACATAAATAAAATTATTTTGGTTATAACTGACTAGGAAAAATAAATTTGGAAAATTACCTATGAGATTAGGAAGCCTGATAAGCATTATTTATGATTTTAATTTTATTTTGAGTATTGCAAGAAGTTAATCAACATTTTAACTAAAGAGATAAAATTAGATTTATTGATTGTTGTTAGATGTATAGATTTTAGGAGACAAAGAGTAGCAAAAAAGCTTGTGCAGTAGTTTGGCAGAACACTGGAACTTGCTAGTTTGGTTTATGTATGATTGTGATGGAGGTGATAAGTCATTTGATTTGAGATAGATTTTGAAACTAGGCTTGAAGTTACAAATAAATTGGATATGAATATGATAAAAATAAAGAAATAGTGAGAATCCCCAAGGTTTTTAATCTAAGCAATTCAGTGAATAGTGTCAAAAACTAAGAAAAATAATGATTTAAAAATGAACATTTGGCCAGGCATGATGACTCATGCTTGTAACCCCAGCAATTTGGGAGGCCAAGGCAGGTGGATCACGAGGTCAGGTGATCAAGACCATCCTGGCCAAGATGGTGAATCCGTGTCTCTACTAAAAATAAAAATAAAATAAAAAAAAATTAACTGGGTGTAGTGGTGCATGCCTGTAGTCCCAGCTACTTGGGAGGCTGAGCAGGAGAATCGCTTGAATCCGGGAGGCAGAGGTTGCAGTGAGCTGAGATCGCTCCACTGCACTCCAGCCTGATGACAGAGTGAGACTCCATCTCAAAAGAAAAAAAAAAGGAATATTTGGATGACAGGCAGTGTGTACGTGGAGTGGATGAAAATCTAAGCATTCTCTTTAGACGTATTTAATTTGAAAAGCTTTTAAAATTTCCAAGTGGAGATGTCAAGTATTCAGGTGAAGATTAGAATCTGGGAGTTACTAGAGTAGAGACACTATTGAAAGCATGTAAGTAAACAATATTATCTAGGAAGTGAGTAGAAATAGAAAAGACAAGAAGTTCCAAAGAGTATGTCTTTAGCAAAATTTATACTCTGGTTTTACTGCTGAAACACAACCTGCTTACAAAGACTTTGTTGTTATAATCATTACGTAACTTCCGTGTTTTTATTAATGTAATATTTAAACATTTTCACAAACACCTATGAGCTATTTTCAGATAAAGAAAATATTTTTTGTGTTTGTACTTTTCTGTTAGGTTATATAGTTGGATGATAATCTAAAATTCCAGTTAGAGTTTATGTGGTTTTTCAATATTAAAGTTTCCTTTCTCTTCTTTCCTCTCCATCCTTCCCATTCTTCCTTGTTTCTTCCTTCCTCCCTTCTTTTATTTCTTCCCTTTCCTTCCCTTTCTTTTTCATTCTCTACTTCTGTTTCAGTTGCTTTCTTTTTAACAAGACTAAGAGTGAATTTTCATTTAATTACATTATATTACATTAATATTAATGTAATATAATACTAATATTAATTAATTAATATTACATCAATTACATTATCAATATTACATTAATATTAATTAATATTACATTAATATTAATGAGTTATAATCTCTTTAACATTGTTGCTAAGCTGCAATAACACTAAAACCTTCTTTAATTTTTCCATATCTAGTAAAAAACAAGTTAATTTTTTTAATCAAATGGCTATGGCCAATAACTTTCCGCATAAAAAAAGACCCAGAACTTGAAAATTGAGTAATTTAGTTCACTACCATGTCAATCATATTTAAGTAACATATTGTCAATCCTAACAAAATTTTTATTAGGAATGAATGTTACTGCTTATTTGTTCATCATTTGAGTATGTCATATGTAATATTTTGAAATTCTTGTATATCATTCCTAGAATCAAAATTTAATTTTTAAGCAACCCAATATGTAATGTATCAATTTAGTCAAAACCATCTATCCTTAAGGAAAGTAAATGTCTTATAAGAAGAATGAACAGATATTTTTTAAAGAAGTGTTAATTTGTGAGAAAATCTTCATCTGTTTTAAGTAGATTGCACTTCCTTATCCCTTAACAGCATTCAGTATAATTTATCAAATTTCTATTTTGTCATGGCCAACCCATATTTGTACTTAAACAACCAAGTTCATCTTCCAATATGCCATAAAAACTACAGTAGAGACATATGCTAAATATTTAAATCAGCCAAGTGCACACATTTAGCACATTTCTATTTTATCTAGCTAAGCTTTCTACCACCCATTATTAGAAACAAGTGCCTATATGTTATGTATGCTTAATTCATTTTTTTGGATATTATATTAGTTGCACAGAAACTGCTATGTTAAGATAAACTTTGGACATCTTGACATAAAATGTTCTACCCGATTTTTGTATAACCTTTCATGCCTACAGAGATTTACATTTATTATTATTGTAGAATACCTGCAGATTACCTTTGAATATCTAACAATGACGTGCTTTTTGATACATTACAAATGTGAGATTTAATAGTCTTGGGAAACTTAAATTGTATTAAACTTTTATTAACTAAGGATTTTCGCTATGTAATTGAATAACTCAAAGATCTGACAGCTAACACGAAAAATAACAAAGATTAAATCTTCGTATTAAGTTAAAAGTAACTTTCTTATTTTGAATGAAAAAAGTAAGTAAAACAAATTTTCAGTAAACATTATTTAATATTTGTTGTTTGAAATTATATTTACTTATAGCACTCATGACCCAAATAATCCTTTGTAAATATTACTTATAAGTAGTTGTCTTCTTTGAAAGTAGTTTTGTAGTATAAATTCTGATGCTCCATATGTTAGGCCATTCTTGCATTGCTGTCAAGAAATACCTGAGAGTGAGTAACTTATAAAGAAAAGAGATTGAATTGGCTCATTCTACAGGCTGTACAGGAAACATGGTGCTGGCATCTGCTTGGCTTCTGGGAAGACCTCAGGGAGCTCTTACTCATGGTTAAAGGTGAAGTGGGAACAGGCACATCACATGGCACATGGCCAGAGTGGGAGCAAGAGGGAAAGTAGAGGGAGGTGCAATGCACTTTTAAACAACCAGATCTTGAGAGAACTCACTCATTCAGGACAGCACCAGGACATAAGGGATCCTCCACATGATCCAATCACCTCCCACCCAGCCCGACCTCCAGCAGTGGGGATTACATTTCAACGTGAGATTTAGAGGGGACACATATCCTGACTATACCATATCATAAGAAAAACAAATTCATTTCTATTTTATATCGAGACATTTTTACTTATTCATGAGCAAATACTATTTTTATATTTTAATGCAACTTGTATTATCATATTTTAAGACTTCCAATTTTTTAATTGACTTTTAAATAAAGTCATATGCTGCCTTATTATATTCATTGCATTCTCTCAGTGCATTTTATATGACTTAAATTCTAAGTTATATATAGGGGCCAATCAAAGCCTTTGCAAAAGCTTAATGTGTTCAATCGGCTGATTAATTTTTGAACTTTTATATTAAGATGCAATTTTACCACAAGATAGCAGACTTACTTGTGAATTACTAAGTGCCTTATAGAAATGAGTTTTTTTTTTTTTGGTACTCAGTTTGAGCCGGGAATTACATATACCCATGCATATTGAGCACGTATAAAATGAAATGATAACATTCATACTACTACTGTAACACTTTTTAATGGATTAAATTCTTTTAATATGAGATGAGCACTTCCCTTACTTTTTCCCATTACCCTTTTAATTTTCATATTGTCTTTTTCTTATCTTTTGTTTTTAATCTCTTAGCATTTATTAATTAACCAGTATTAACACAGGCATTGATGGCAGTCATATCTGAGCTTCCATGTTTTCTCCATCAGCATTTACCTGTGTAACTTGAAAAAGTAATGTGGTCCCTATGCAATAAAAAATTATTTAAAATAGAAATAATTATAGATTCTAACTCAAGTGGCTAGGAGGAATATTGTAAAAATGTATAGAAAATATGTTTTACACACATATATAA
Organism: Hylobates moloch; assembly: GCF_009828535.3. Taxonomy (NCBI): domain Eukaryota; kingdom Metazoa; phylum Chordata; class Mammalia; order Primates; family Hylobatidae; genus Hylobates; species Hylobates moloch. Next base: position 150,479,956 of record NW_026652279.1, read on the forward strand.
CATTAATGTATTAATATATATTGAATGCATTATGTATTAAAATTAATGTAAGAAAGCATCATCTTGTGTGTGATAAATAGGTCTTTCATACAACTTAGCAAATATCGATGATAGTGTTGAGGTGGGTAATCATTTTACAGACTCTTCCATGAGACAATAACTTGACATATACTACTCAGTTCAATCTTAATGTCACCCTTTAAAGGTATTTCTTATGACTATTTCATAGGAAAAGCTTAGGTAAATTAACAACCTCAAGTCACACAGCTATAACATAATAAGTTAAGTTTTAAATCTATACTGTATTAAAAATACCATGCTATTCCCAAATGGTGAGGTATTTTCCATTAATTTAAATGAAATATCAGTATTATGAAGAAGAAAAATGGCCAGGCGCGGTGGCTTACGCCTGTAATCCCAGCACTTTGGGAGGCCAAGGCGGGCGGATCACGAGGTCAGGAGATCGAGACCATCCTGGCTAACACAGTGAAATCCCGTCTCTACTAAAAATACAAAAAATTAGCCGGGCGAGATGGCGGGCGCCTGAAGTCCCAGCTACTCGGGAGGCTGAGGCAGGAGAATGGCGTGAACCCCGGGGGGCAGAGCCTGCAGTGAGCTGAGATCGCACCATTGCACTCCAGCCTGGGCGACAGCGAGACTCTGTCTCAAAAAAAAAAAAAAAAGAAAAGAAAAACATTACACACACACACATATTCATATGCATCTGGGATATCAGATGTGATGGGGTACTGTTCACATACCTCATTTAAGTGTTATGGAATAACAAAAAGACAGTTATTGTTTATACATATGTAGTTTCTGCATTCTCTAAAGCATAATCATATTGTTATTACGGGGAGGAGCAGATAGCTGTTGCTATACTGGGATGATTTGATAGTCATGGGAGCAGTGCCTTCAAAAGAAACTCCTTTTTACTTGTGGTTTGGCACTGGAAGCAAACTCATGGAAGGGAGATCCACACATAGGGCACAATACTTTCTAAATGGGATAGTGTAAATTTAAGCAGGAAGGGAACTGGGGTTGAGGAAATTGGAAGGATCAAACCAGAGACACTGTGGTCTCTGGCAGACAGGCACAAACTGGTATCTCATATCAGTGATGGGCAGCCAGGACTACTTTAAAATCAGAAATCCAAAGGACATTTGGAATTGAGGAAAGTATCTCAGATATTAACAGAGATTTTACGACATGGTGGAGAACATAGTATTTTTGAAGGAGAATAGCAAGAATTATGGAGGTACTGAAAATAAATCACTGGAGCCATTCATTGGCATGGAGAAGGAACACAAAAAAGGCCAGTGAGACCTCAACGACACCAGCAGAATGGGAGCATAAGATTGACACGAAAGTTGAGTAGATACAGTGGTAGTTAAAAGTCCTTGATTTATGCTTTCTTGAGCTAATGTTTGGCCTGGAATCTGGGCCAGATCCATGCTGTCTATAGCTGGCCTCATTCTTCTATGAGAAAAATAAAAGGGTCCCATTTTTTTTCCATACCCAAGCTATAAGTACTAAGCTTCAGACAAGTTACTTATCAAAAATAATTCCATCACCAGTTCTTACCCCAGTAATCTGTGAGAGTTTTTAAAGCTCTGGCCTCTTATGTGTTTAGGAAGAAAAATCTTTCAGGCTGTTCTGGAGTTTTCCCATTTTCCCCGTATTTGATACTTTTGTTGTCAGCCAACAATAGCCTTAGTCACAGCAAATTCTCTCTGCCACTTCTATTCTCCCATCTGAACCCAGAGGAGCTCTCCGTTCTCTTCTGCAGTCCTCAATACAGTCATGAATTCTCTCCTAATTCTCCAAAGCGCAAGCTGATCTGTGTATGTAACTTTTAATGAGTATATTCTTACAGTCCAATGAAGAATATAATGAAGAGTGTTCATTCCCCACCTCTTGCATGCATAAAGATCATCTGGAGAGCTTATTATAACAAAGATTCCTAGAACCCACTCTTAACAATTTTGATTTGATTGGGCTGGGTTGACTCCCAACATATTACATTTCTAATAATCTCCCAGATGATGTTTCTAGTCCACAGACTTTCCTCGGTGTAGTAAGGATAGAGAAAACCACAGCCCAAGCTAAGCCATAGCATAGTGTCTCTTATAAGACTATCTTGTTCTCTCACTTCAATCTACCTTTGAACTGGACAGGACCTGATGAGATCCCACTTCTAAAAAACCAATTTTCTCTCTTATTGTTAATGCTAGAAAAAAACAGAGAAATATTTTGTCCTGAGAATTCTCTTTCTACTTCACGCAAAGACTCTATCCCCCATGCTTCATGTATTGCCCCAAGATTATCATTTTCTAAAGATTAATTCTAATAGACTAATTTCCTTCAGGGAAACTCCTTTCTCTAAAGGATGCAGTCTATTACTGTAGTTGCGTAAGACAAACACAGATATTTTTGTCATTGATAAAATTTTATTTCATTTATTTGAGTAAATACTTGTATAAGACTTACCATGTGCTTTTATGCATTATAAAAAGATTAATTCATTGAATCTTCATAAATACCTTACAAAGTAGATAATGCTATTAACCTTCTTTTCAAATGTGGAAGATAAAATACAAAAGAGAGATTATAACTCCCAACCTCACATAATTAATAAAAAATAATGTGGTTTGGTTCTAGATCCCATACTCTTAGCTACCACCTTATATTCTCTTTCCATTTTGCACTGCAGCCACTCAAAATCTGTATTATTTTTTTCCAAGCTTACATTATTGTGTATTAGAAGGTAAGTGGAAAATTCGCGTAGAATTTAGAATGGCAATGACATGAGAATCAGAGGACAAATTGGCAAAACAAGAGGCAAGGCAGCAAGTGGAAGTCGTAATGCCTAGCTTTTCTTTGAAGGGGTCATTGTGACACAAGGTATAAAAAGAAAGATGGATCTCAGCTTCAGCCACATGAATGTATGTAACTAAGGCCAGAGAATGAAGTGTAAACTGCTTCTAGAAAATGTAGGGATTACCTTGGGGTAGGGAGAGAATGGCTGTGGAGTCATAACAGGAGGAACCAGGGTCACAGAATCTGACCCAAGGGCTATGTGGACTGCAATTGTTGCCAACAAATTCCATCTTGGATTTCTAAATGAACATCCCCAAAGGAAGTCTGGATATGAAACTGCAGGTGCTAAAAGGGCAAAAGAAAAAAGGGAAACCAAGGAATATAGTTAAAGTGACTGGAAAGTGAAGGCAGAAACGGAGCACGAATGGCCTCGGGTGAAAAAGAAGAATTTTCTGAACTTCTGTTTAGTCATCCCATGTAGCCTGTAGTTTGGGGTATCACAAATTTGTTTTCTTGCCTTTAACGTGTGGGAGAATGGAAGAAGAGAGTGAGATCCTTAACCTATTACAGAAAAACAGAGGGATGCTGACCCTTCCCTCTCCACTACCTCTGTATCTCCAGCATGTTTGTATTTCCCATCTATGAACTGAATGCTGTACTTTCAGACCTACTGCCTTTGCTTTGTAAATCTGGGCCATAAAATGCTTGGCTGGATTTTATCTCCAGACATCATCCTCAACCACTGTCATATGGCCCCACTTGAACAGATGTTGGAGTTATTCTGAGACTAATCTTGACTCGTAAGTCCTCTTTTCTTAACTTTCACTTGTCATTCATGGAAATGATTTATAATAAATATTTTTAAGAAAGACAAGAAAAACACAAGGATGGTAGATTCAGGACAACTCAAACACCAAATATTTGAAACACAGGAAACTCTAATCAGCTCTTGTCCCTCCAGTACAACCTTGGGAAACAAGGACTATTGAACAGATGGAGTGTGGTAAGGAACAATTAAGATGGAAATTTCTTTACATAGAATTTCCAGCCATCATTCATGTACTTTTTCCGTATCTATGCCTCCATTCTAGTTTTATTCCCCAATTCCTAATATTATACTTCTACCAAATTGTTCTACCCTTATTGCATACTACATTTATTATATCGATGGCCATTCATTAACATTTTATATAATTTTACTGCAATGTACATAGGTTTTGCCATCAAATACTGGCTCCATCACTTCTTTGCTTGTCTCTTTTCCATCTTCAATTTACTCACTTATAAAATAGGATGTGGTGAATCTTACTTAGATCATTGTGGATTTTTAAGGGTAGTATGCATGATGCCATTTATTAAAGAGACAGACATAGAATGAGATATCATTGGCCAAATACCTGCGACTTTTCTTCTCTTATTTGTGCATGCGATGTAAAGAGTTACGATGGCTATCTGGTGATGTGTGGTGTCATATCTGAGGACAATAACCAAGGATGCCAGTACTGACAGATAAGAGACAGCCTAGATATTGATGATGGTATGTTTGAATTTTTGAACAAATCCTAGGCCAACCCATCTTAAAAGTTATAACATAAGCAAAAGGAATTTCTATGGTGCTGTAGCTACCACTAGTTGGGTTTTCTGAATGTAGTCCAGATTCCTTATCTGATAAGGTTGAAAATAGAACTTGTTACTTCACAAGGCATTAAACAAATGTGAACATGCAGTGAAAAACAGAGAGTATGGGCAGTGACTGTGGAATTATTTTTATCAGTAGTATAACTCATATTGTAATTACTTACCTAATTCTAAGGCTAAATAAGGCTTATTAGTCAGCAGTGACTTTAGGCATGTAATGAGTAAGGGACATATGACAGTGAATCAGAAGCTTAAACAACCATGAAAAGTGTTGAGGGTGAAGTGACAAGGAAAAATCTCACCTGGATTTCAGAAAATCAAAAAAAGGGATCAAATCAAATTATAGTTTTCACTTATTTATGCCAATAATTTTTTTAGAAAACAGATGTTATAATCTTTACTAGCAAGATCAATCACCCAGCTAGTAGATTAATCTCTTTCATCATCTATTTCAATATTATGAGGATTCCAAAATGACAAATAGCAATTTTAAATTCCAGTTCAGAGGGACTATTATTGTGATTACTCAATAAAATATTCAATATATGGTTTTATGGACTGTTTGTCCAAATTGATATGTTTAAATACTTACCACCAGTATGATGATATTAGGAGATGGGAGCTTCGGGAGGTAAAATTGGGTCATGAGAGTGAAGTCTTCATCAATGTAATTTGTGCCATCATAAAAGAGACCACAGAGAACGCTCTAGCCCTCTCTCTATTGTGTGAGGTAACAAGGAGCAGTCAGTAGTCTGCAGCTTGACCGATGGCCCTCACTCAAACCAGGTAGCACTGGCACCTTTATCTCAGATTTCCAGAATATAGAACTGTGAGAAATAAATTTCTGTTGCTTACAAGCCACCTAGTCTATGGTACTTTTTTTATAGCAAGCCAAACCAACTAAGACATACAGAAACTAAAATTGTAAACCAGTAAAGCCCAGGTTGTAAGAAAAGCAACAATTTTAGCCCCAAAATGGAAAAGAGCTACTCCTGTTTCCATCTCTTGAGTCTACCTGTGTGTTCTGGCTATGGGAGAAGCAGTACACATATTGGACACATGTTCTGAGCATACAAAACTTCAGCCCCATAGTAAGCCAGCATCGTATCTCATGGGATCGTGAGAATATCATGACAGGTTACCAGGGAGTTGATGCTGCTTAGATATTATACGAGGGGCTACACTGATTTGTTTCAGCAAGGAAACTACTAATTGACTAACTTTATTATCATTTCACACTCCATAATTCATCTGTCATACAAATGACTCAAAATTTGTGAGTCAAATGAGGGCATAATATGAATCCTAACACCTGCATTTTTCTGTAACATTTTTATTGTAAGGTATAACACAAATACTACATATAGAAAAATGCACCTATATAATCAAGATTCAGGCCAAAATGGAACATTTGCAGCATGTAGCACCTTATATATTTTCTATGTGACCCTATCCCCCACCAAAGGTAACCAACATTCTGACTTTTATGGAAATAAATTCTTTGTTTGTATTTATAATTTTACCTCTCAGAAATGTGTCTCTAAAAATTACACTTCAGGTTTTTTCCTAATATTTTAAATTTTACTAATACAGTCTCTTGATTACTGTTTGTATGGAATATATATTTTCACTTTTATTTTTAATGGATGTGTATCCTTATTTTTTAGATGTGCATGTAGCTGGAAATGTATTTCCAACCTGAAAATGTCATTTTTCAGAGTATTTAAAGCATCTTTTTTTAAAAGCACTGATGTACAAGTATCCGTCACTAGCTGAATATATTAACAACTTATTTTAGATAATAAATGATAAGCGTTAACATCATAATGATGCAGATAACAAAAGATGTCTCAGCAACTTATCTAAATGTAGGAGGATCCTAAGGTTTCACAGCAAGTCTGAGTATCAAAGATTCAAATGGTGCTCAGATTTACTTGGTTTGAAGTTACTTTTAAAATAAGACGTCTTCCTGTCTTAACAGTTTTATGTTTCTATCTTCTTTGCACTTTGTTTCAGACTAATTTGGTTTGTTTTTTAAAGCTAATCAAGATATTAGCTCTAGATTTTTAATTAATTAAGTTTATTAGGTTGATTTTTTTTCTCTTCTTAGATTTCTAAGAGTATGAGTTTTTAGGCTGGGCGCAGTGGCTCACACTAGTAATCCCAGCAGTTTGGGAGGCCAAGTAAAGCAGATCACCTGAGGTCAGGAGTTCAAGACCAGCTTGGCCAATATGGCAAAACCGCATCTCCACTAAAAATACAAAAATTAGCTGAGTACGGTGGCAGGCGCCTGTAATCCCAGCTACTCGGGAGGTAGAGGCTGTAGTGAGCTGAGATTGCATCACTGCACTCCAGCCTGGGTGACAGAGCAAGACTCCATCTCAAAAACAAAACAAAACAAACAAAAACATGAAAAACAAAAGAGTATGCGTTTTAGTTTTTTGGCTTTTAAAAATCATGAATGAGTACTGAGTTTTTAAAATAAATTTTCTTTTTGACATAATCCTATCCTATGGGTTATTTTTTATTTTCCCAGTGATAAATTACATTGATTGATTTTCAAATGTTTAAAACGTTTGCATTCCAGGGTTAAACCCTACTTAATAAAGTTTCATTATCTTCTTTAAAGTTTTTTGTTTGTTTAGAGACAATGTTTTGCTCACTTACCTATGCTGGAGTGCAGTAGCATGATCACAGCTCATTGCAACCTCAAACTCCTGGACTCAAGCAATTTCTCTGCCTCAGCCTCCCGAGTAGCTGGGATTACAGGTGTGTGCCACCATGCCTGAATTTTTTTTTTTTTTAATTTTTTAATTTTTTTTTTTTTTGAGACAGTTTCGCTGTTGTTACCCAGGCTGGAGTGCAATGGCGTGATCTCGGCTCACTGCAACCTCCGCCTCCTGGGCTCAAGCAATTCTCCTGTCTCAGCCTTCCAAGTAGCTGGGACTACATGCGTGTGCCACCACGCTCTGCTAATTTTTTTGTCTTTTTAGTAGAGTTGGAGTTTCACCAAGTTGGTCAGCCTGATCTCGAACTCCCGACCTCAGATGATCCGCCCACCTTGGCCACCCAAAGTGCTGGGATTACAGGCGTAAGCCACCGCACCGAGCCTTTTTAATTTTTTATACAGATGAGGTCTCCTTATGTTATCCAGGCTGATTTTGAACTCCTGGCCTCAAGGGATCCTCCCACTTCAGCCTCCTGCATTGCTGTGATTACAGGCGTGACCCACCATGCCTGGCTGTCATTATCTTTTCTATATATAGCTAGAATTAATGCACTATATTTTGTCATTTTTATGTGGTTTTATTTCAGAATTATATTGGCATAATAAGTTCAGCAACATTCCTTCTTTCATCTGTATTTTCTGAAAAAAATATTATTTATTTCTTCAATATTTGATAAAATTCATCAGTGAAGTAATGTGAGCCCAGAGTTTTCTGTGAGAAGTTATTTCTAATAATTAATTTGATTTCTTCAATCAATATAAGGTTGTTCAGATTTTCTAATTTTTCATGGTATCAGTTTTGTTAAATTGTTTTTTTCTTCTTTCTTAATCAGTCTAGCAGAAAGTTTACCAATTTAATTGCTCTTTTTAAAAACTAACTTTTTATTACTTTTTATTATTTCTTTCGTTTCCCTGCTTTCTAGTTCATTAATTTCTGCTCTTATCATTATTACTGCCTTGCTTCTACTGAATTGTGTATAATATGCTTTTTTTTTTTTTGCTCCTTAAAAATACCTAGGTCATTATTTTTAAACATTTCTTCTTTTCGAATATGAGCATAGAAAGCTATAAATTTTTTTAAAGCATATCTTTAGCTACATCCTACAGATTTTGATAGGTTTTGCTTTTATCTGTTTATTTTCTAATTTTCTTTGCAATTTTCTCCTGAGTCCATAGGTTATTTAGGATTTTCTTGTCTAATTTCTAATTATTTGAGGATTTTTGAGGTATCATTTTATTTAAAAATTTAAATATAATTTCAAAGTCATCAGGGTATATACTTTTTATATTTTCAATCTTTGAGATATATTGGGCTTTGTTTTGTGATCCATCACATGGTCTGTATAGTGTAATTGAACCTTATCATGGTCTACTTGAATACTATATGCATTTTGTCATTGTTGCATGTGGCATTTTTTAAATGTCAAGTAGGTCAAGTGGGATGATAGCACTATCTTTGTCTTTTATATCTTACTGATTTTCTTTCTACTTGTTCTATTAACTGTTGAGAGGAGAATGATGATATCCCCAACTTTAATTGTGAATTTATCTAGAGCTCTTTATTTTTTTCTGTTTTTGCTTCATATATTTTTGAAACTACCTCCATGATTATGCCCTATTATTTGTTTGTATTGCTACTATTTTTTATAGTTTTAATGATTTCTATAGTTCAGTAAACAGAATACTGGCCACTCAGAGATGGCCATACACTAATTCCCAGAACTTACGAATGTGTTAATTTACATGGCAGTAGAGATTTCCCAGATGATATTAAAGTCAAGAATGAAGAGATAGGGAAATTATTCTGCATTATCCAAGTAGGCCCAATCTAATTACAGGAGTCTTTAATGTAGGAGACATTTTCCCATGAGGATCAGAGAGAAAGCTGCAACAAGGAAAGAGGAATCAGAGACAGGCAGCCTGAGAAGGGCTCAGCTCACTTTTGCTGGCCCTGCGCATGCAGGAAAGAAGTCCTGAGCCAAGAGACTGGGGATGGCCCTCTGATGACAGCCAGCAAGCAAATGGGGTCCTTCATTCTGTAACCACAAGTAACTAAGTTCTGCCAACAACGTGAGTAAGCAAGAACGGATTCTTCCTTAGACCTCTAGAAAGAAACACAGTCTAGCTGACAAATTGATCTTAGTTTATAATACTGTGTATGACTGCTGTCCTTACAGAAATGTCCAATCATATTAGCTGTGCTGGTTTAAGCCCCTAAGTTTGTAATTTGTTATGGGAACCATAGAAAACTAATACATATAGAATTTACAACATGCATTTTAAATCTAATCACAGTTTACTTTCAAATGATATTACAACACTTTACAAGTAAAACAACACCTTTCATATCTTCCCCAAATTCACATCCACCAGGAACCTCAAAATATAACCTTACTATAAAATAGTCTTTGCAGATGTTCTTAATTAAGGATCTCCAGATGAAATTATCTTGAATTAGGATGGGCCCTAAATCCAACCACTGGCATCCATTCAAAAGAAGAGAAGACATAGAGAAGAATTCCATGTGGAGAGGTTATTATGTAAGGCAACAATCCAAGGCATATTAAGGATTGCTAGGAGGAGACACCAAGGGTTTTCACCTAGAGCTTTCAGAAAGGAACATGGCTCTGATGTCACCTTGACTTGGGACTTCTAGTCCCCAGAATTGTGAGAAAGTGTCTGTAGTTTTAAGCCACCAAGTTTTCGGTACTTAGTTATGGCAACCCTAGAAAACTAATATAATCTGCTAATTCAATAAGACGTGTGACATAGATTGTATGTGGATCACAGTTGAATTGCCCAACTAAGCCAAAGTAAATTTTTGATCAAAACTTGTGAGCAAAATGTAATAGTTTATTTGAACCCCTAAGTTTTGGAGAGTTTGTTTCGCAACAATAGATGAGTTGTAAATGAGTTGTTTCTAAACCAATCGCATGACAATAGATAAGATGGAAACCTCAAAGCAATCTAAGTGGATGAGAATGGAAATTAGTTGCTTCCGTACCAATAGCGTAAAACATGTGGAACTGATTTTGGGATGAAACAGCAGGCAGAATTTGGAAGAGCCTTAAGGATACAGTTGGTAAGGACTTGAATGGCAGTGAGGAAAATGTTATTGGAAGTTGGAGAAAGAAGATGCTTGCAATAATGGAGTATTTTCTTAGAATCTAGAATAGTTACCTAATTAACTCAGGGGAAATGAGAACAAGAAGTTCTCAAATAAAGTAATAGCATCAAGCAAATATCAAATCCAGAGCATAAAGATATAGTTTAAAGGTAAAGAAGTCAAGGATGGAACATAATGCTCTGTGTTTAGAGAATAGTAAGATTTAAGGTGGTGTCTCATAGACTGTCTCACGTGCACAAGCTTTCTAAGGATCATAATTGTGAAAGACCAGCTCTGTTCATTAACAAACCTAAAAATCTTAATGGAGTCATGTCACATCATCATAAATTTCAGCAGTCCTAAGGTATAGAAGTGCTTGTTTGAATTACATTGTGTGCTTAATTTTGTTTGGAGGAGTGTTATTATAATTTGATATACAGAGAGCTGCCAATATTTTAAAAGAAATTATACCAAATTGGACTATAAAATGACAAAGTCTGTTCAAAAACAAGAGGCTTTTGTTTCCATGACCAGCAGATAAAATATAAAGTAAAAAAGAATTAGGTAGCTGAAAAAAAAAAGAACCAAAAACTATGACAAATCATTTTCAGGCAGTAGAACTGGGTCCTAATTAAGGAACTGGCAATATGTACTGGGCAGGAATTCAGAACTGCTGTGAATCACTGGCTGCTATGGTCATCTTTGTTTCCTTCTTTTTGAGTGGGACTGCCATCATTCTCAATTTCAAGTTAATATTTCCATTTCAAAATTAACATGAAGACTTTTTCTTAACTTATTCTGTTTGAAGTCCTTTTCCTATTATTATAAAAATTTTAGCTTCCAAAAAAGGCTTAGCTCTTTATAACTTTAGTGCATTTGTTGTTTTTATTATAAAAGTATAACTATATTCAAACATAAAATACCATTATTTCTTCTAGAAATAAAGTTCCTTGAAAAAATTTAGCATTTCTCTGCAGTTGTTTTGGGGCATAGAATATATCCTAGTAACAAGATGGCTGTACTCAAATTTTACTTAAAAAATATTTTCTATGTGGCTATATTGCAATTTGATTTACTTTTTTGTTCAGTTTTAGGATTTGCTTTTGTTCTCAGGTAATGTTTATTTTTCAAATAGGTAAATTATTTGCAAGTTTCAAAATCAAGGCTGTCTTACAATAGAGAAAACTCGACCCTATTCCTATTGTCTCCGCCCACTCAACACCATTAGGTAACTATTTTGGCAAGTTTCTAGTTTACTTTTCTATATACTGATTACCTTTTAAAATAAGTGCTTGCACATATAAGTGTGTTTGTGTAAACACAAATATTTGTGTGCATGTATATATGCACATTCTCTTATTTATCAAAAAAAATCTGAATTTTTAGAACATTTATAGGTATATCTTTAGATATCGATTTTTTTCCAAAGGAAATTAGGTGATAATTTAGGTAAATATTTTGCCATAGCTTGTCATGTGCTAACACTACAAGAATCTTATTTTCTGATTAATAGATTATTACTACTTTCATATCTAACCCTACAAGACAACGAGTCTAAGATTTTTTAAATATCTGCTTCCTGGAAAACAACTTGTTTAAAAATTGCATCAATGAAGATTCTAAACATAGTCTTTTATATATTTTTTAAATAAACATTTTAAATACTTAAGGATATATTATAGCAATTTTCAAACATTTGGCCTCTTAAATTTATTACAGCCTTGAAAAATAGAGTTGAAGATTTTAAAGAACCTTAATGCTATGAGTTATTTCTACCTATGTTTACTGTTAAAAAAAAAAACTGAAATTTTTAAAAACATTTTATTCACTTATAAATAACAAAAATAAATCCATTGCATGTCAACATGAAAATGTATTTTTAAGAACAATAACTGCATTTTCCAAAAACCAAAATGTAAATTAATGAGGAGAGGTATCACTCAGTATTTTTGCAGGTCATTTTAATGTCTAGACAAAAGGCACATAGCTTTTCACATTTCTTCTGCATTCAATATCTTACAATATGTTATTAATGTTTTTGTTGAAGTATATCAAGAAAATTTGGCTTAACAAAAATATCTAGTTGAAAAAGGTAGGAGCATTTTAATAATTTTCAGATAATTGTGAATATTCTTCTTTGCTACTACACCAAAACATGACAGGTGGTAGTTTCTTAAAAGTTTGGCTGTAATGTGGAATCTAAGAACATAACAATGAATTTTTGTATCATTTTACATTAAAATTCATTGACTTATCTTGAACTTTGAAAGAATATTTTCTGTATACATGCTTATGTATCTTAATGCATTGGTCATTTGACATATGTTGGTTCATTGAGTTACAAATATGTTCTAGAAGTCGATACACTTCACTATTTGATATAAAAATATTATTGCCAATCTCAGTAGAAGAATCTTAAATATTGCAAGTCTGTCAAGGTTTGGTGGTCAATACCAGCTTCATAAAATTATAATTTTTCCTAGAAGATTGGATTTTATAAATGATCATGCGTACTATCACTGTTCTTGAAGTGGCTGGCTGGCTTATGTAGTTCATTTGCAGAAAACTGTGTTACACCCAAATCAATCTTAAGAGCCATAGTTTGTCTGTCAGTCATTCCTTTAAATGAAATTGGTATTCTGTGAATAAAAGCAACTATTTCAGTTTATGAGCCAGTCACAAAAAATGTTTTTCCTTAAAACAACCTTTTCAATTTTATAAGTATTTTCATTTTCATCACAAATAATTTTTTTAAAGCACTCCAGAATAGAGATATAATACAATTAATATTTTCACTGCTTTTTCAAAGACATTCTTAAGTAAAACTGGCTCTCTACACTCCCCACCCCAGTGAGTTCATGGTAGTGCAGAATATAATAGCTACTAATTCAAGTTGGAAAGACTACCTTCATTAATTTCAAAATATAAGCAATTTTATCCACATTAATTTCCTAACAGTGCATTGTCAACACAGTAAAAAAAAAGGGTAATACTGTCTTACCGTTTGTATGAAAATGATCTTGACCTTGTGAACTCCCTGAAAGTGTCTCAAAGGGCTCCGGAATTGCTGAAACAGTGTTATGAAATCCAATGATGCACTGATTATTTTGTGTATATGTATTTCAAATGCAGTCTGCATATGTGCACTTTTTAATTTCAAAGTTTTCCTTGACGATTTATTCGTGGCTTAATGTCTCACAAAGGTAATAATTCTGAATGTCATTACCATTATCTGTCCTGAATACAACTTCTATAGATCACTTAATTTGCTCGTCCCAATTATTTCTAATCCGTAAAAACTAAACTGCTTGTGCTTAATTTGAAGGTGTTATTTATTATTGCAGTAGAGTGAATTGCTGTTATTTTAAAACAGAAATTTCGAATTTAGAGAAGCAAGACTAAATGTTTCAAGGGTTCCTCCCTGAAATAAAAATTAATTTAATTATTTACTGTCTTTACTGTATTAAGTCCATAACTCTCTTCTAGATCAAAGTTATGTTTACATTTAATTATATATCATTCTTGCTGTATTTACTCATAGAAAGGGCAAAACAATGGAAAACATTTTGAAACTATTTTTCACAAAATGCTTATGAAAATTAAATCTCTAGGCGTATATTTCTCTAACATTTGTCTGTGAAGATATGTTACTGATTTTTTATTTGGTTTCTTGTTAGTATCTATCCTCTTCATAAGGATCTGGTTCAACTGAATAAACATATGAGAAGAAAGTTCAGGAGAGATTTATTACACTGCTCTATTCACCTTGATCACAAGTTATTTCTGCATAAGATGGTTATCTTCCATTTCCTCTGTTAATGGGAAATATACTATAATTTTTGTTATATGATGGTTTGGTTTTCATATTTCATTTATTTAATAAATTAATGTTATGCTATCATTCAATTATTTTTCAAATCTATTTATAGAAATTCACATTCTGGGGTTTTAAAATCTAAAAATTGGTTTCCAGAAAACATTTAGAATAAACTTTTTGATCTTTCACTGTAATGATCATATGCTTTAATAAACATTAATAATAAGATTTGATATACTATAAAACAGACATGTTCCTTAAATCTTTGTTTATAAATTTTAAAATACCTATATTTGTACTCTAAGGCACAGCAAAGTGATTCAAAATAAACTTATGACTAAATTTTCATCCATACTCTGCTCATATCTAAGGCTAATAATAAATTATTAAGAAGTAATTAATTATGTTTCGCTCTGAATTGTTCGGAGACCAGAATATGTGAGAAATATTTTTCTATCCGAAGTCCCACCCAGGTATATCAGGAAGCCAAATCACAAGGCCAGAACTTTTTAAAGACCTTTTTAAAGGAATGTGTGTACTAGGTAGGGCGGGCCTAACGATATCTTCTTTAGCTCCTTTCATTATAGGTTGGCATGGTAAGACTAAGGCAAAGATTTACATGCTCACATTTAATATAGAAGGAAGCACTTTATCATCTCCTCAAGGAAATCTGCTGTAGTCTTCTTAACTTTTTTTTGTTTTAGTTCTACTTTAGTGTTGACTTCTACGTTGCTTTACGCATACATTTCAACAAGTATTCGTAAATTTATAAAGATTTCCACTATCACAATCCAGTTTTAGTACATTCACATCACCTTTCAAAAATTCTTCATGTTCATTTGCAGTCTATCTCCATTCTTATGCCAGCCCTAGTTTACCACTTATCTGCTTTCTGTCTCTGTAAGTTTGACTTTTGCAACAATCTCATATAAATACATTCATGTAAAATGCAGTCATTTGTGTTTGGCTCCTTTTACTTAACATGTTTCTGAGATAAAACTGTGTTGTTTCCCGGGTCAATAAAGTGCTCATTTTTCTGCTGAGTAGTATATTCCACTCTGTGAAATACACATTTTGCTAATTTATTTGCCAGTTGAAGGACATTGTTGTTTCCAGTTTGAGGCTATAACGAATTATGCACACTTATATGAAGTCTTTTGCGGAAATGTTTTCATGCCCCTTAGGTGAAAACTTAGGGGTTAAATTGGTGCATCATATGGTACGCACATGTTAAATGTTTTAAAAAAACAAGATTTTTCCAAGTAGCTGTAACATTTTACATTTCTACCAGCAATGCATGAGAATTCCACTTTCCCTACAGCCTCACAAATACTCGGTACTCTAAGTCTTTTATTTAATTTTTTCTTAAAAATATTTAGCCATTTTAGTATGTGTGAAGATATATCTCATTGTGGTTTTAATTTGCATTTACCTAATAATTATTTGTAGTGTCTTTTCATAGGCCAGGAGATGGATAGAGAAATAGATAGTTAGAGAAATAGACAGATTAGATGATAGGTGATAGATAGATAGAGCTAGATAGATAGACAGACAGACAGACAGACAGACAGACAGACAGACAGATAGATAAAAAAAACAGACAGAGAAAAGGAAGACTAGCCAAGGATGACTACTATTTACTAGATTTAGAAGATGAAACTTGGTAAAGAAGGTACAAAGTAATTAGATAATTTGATTTTGTAGCAATAAAGAAGAAAAAGGTATGTTTTCCTAAATTATAGTTTCAAAATATGGCTCTTTTCCTCTTGCTCCTCCTTCTCCAATTCTTCTTATTCTTACTTCTATCCGAATACAGAAAAGGAGTGGTATAAAAGAGACTAAGAACTGAGTAAATTGGAATGAAGTGTTGGTATTGAGTTAGTGCAGTGAGTGTAACTATTTTTCTCATAAAAAGAGATCATTTTTCTATAGGAGAGATTGGCATATTTAAAGACAAAAACTACTTAATGACATTAAACTGGAACATTTATAGCACTGAATCTCAGAGAAATACTTTTTATAAGTTTGGGCTGCAATCATGAAACTAGTATTTAGTTTTAAGTGTGTAACTGTGTATACAATTTCCATTATTAGAGCTTGCATATTTTAAGTTATCCTAGAACAATTTCTCAACCTCAGTTCCACTGACAATTTAGTCGAGATAATTCTTTGTTGTCGTGGGAGGGGGGACGTCTTGTGCACTGTAGTGTGGTTACTAATATTAACACCTTCTCCTCAGTTGTAACAACCCAAAATATCTCCAGACATTGCCAAATGTATCCTAGGTAGCAAAAATTGCCTGTGATTCTAAACCACTCTCATGAAGCAATGATTTGAAAGTATTGCCCAGGGCTTACTGAAGGTCTCCAAGTCCTTCCCAGGAGGCCCAAGGGATCTATACTGCTTTCAGAATAACACTGAAATGTTATTTGCCTTTCAACTCTGATTCTTTCATGTATGTGCAGTGAAGTTTTCCAGAAGCTACATGAGCTTTGATATCACAACAGATTAAATGATGGAGCAGATATGAAAATCCAGCTGCCTTCTATTAAACCAGATTAAGGAAATTTTCAAATATGTAAAGCAATGCTGACCTTCTCACAAATTTGGGGGGATTTAAAAAATATTTATTTTTCAAAAATGTTATTTATGTTAGCATATCATGAATTTATTGTTGTTACTTAAATTGACTTAAAGACATATTTAAGAATTATTTCAGTGTTAATTTTAATACAACAAATGTTAGTTAATATAACTATCATAAACGAGTTATTTTTTATTTTATTTTATTTTTTTATTATTATACTTTAGGTTTTAGGGTACATGTGCACAATGTGCAGGTTTGTTACATATGTATCCATATGCCATGTTGGTTTGCTGCACCCATTAACTCGTCATTTAGCATTAGGTATATCTCCTAATGCTGTCCCTCCCCCCTCCTCCCACCCCACAACAGTCCCTGGAGTGTGATGTTCCCCTTCCTGTGTCCATGAGTTCTCATTGTTCAATTCCCACCTATGAGTGAGAACATGTGGTGTTTGGTTTTTTGTCCTTGCAATAGTTTACTGAGAATGATGGTTTCCAATTTCATCCATGTCCCTACAAAGGACATGAACTCATCATTTTTTATGGCTGCATAGTATTCCATGGTGTATATGTGCCACATTTTCTTAATCCAGTCTATCGTTGTTGGACATTTGGGTTGGTTCCAAGTCTTTGCTATTGTGAATAGTGCTGCAATAAACATATGTGTGCATGTGTCTTTATAGCAGCATGATTTATAGTCCTTTGGGTATATACCCAGTAATGGGATGGCTGGGCCAAATGGTATTTCTAGTTCTAGATCCCTGAGGAATCGCCACACTGACTTCCACAATGGTTCAACTAGTTTACAGTCCCACCAACCATGTAAAAGTGTTCCTATTTCTCCACATCCTCTCCAGCACCTGTTGTTTCCTGACTTTTTAATGATGGCCATTCTAACTGGTGTGAGATGGTATCTCATTGTGGTTTTGATTTGCATTTCTCTGATGGCCAGTGATGATGAGCATTTTTTCATGTGTTTTTGGCTGAATAAATGTCTTCTTCTGAGAAGTGTCTGTTCATGTCCTTTGCCCACTTTTTGATGGGGTTGTTTGTTTTTTTCTTGTAAATTTGTTTGAGTTCATTGTAGATTCTGGATAGTAGCCCTTTGTCAGATGAGTAGGTTGCGAAAATTTTCTCCCATTTTGTAGGTTGCCTGTTCACTCTGATGATAGTTTCTTTTGCTGTACAGAAGCTCTTTAGTTTAATTAGATCCCATTTGTCAATGTTGGCTTTTGTTGCCATTGTTTTTGAGTTTTAGGCATGAAGTCCTTGCCCATGCCTATGTCCTGAATGGTATTGCCTAGGTTTTCTTCTAGGGTTTTGATGGTTTTAGGTCTAACATGTAAGTCTTTAATCCATCTTGAATTAATTTTTGTATAAGGTGTAAGGAAGGGATCCAGTTTCAGCTTTCTACATATGGCTAGCCGGTTTTCCCAGCACCACAGGTTTTTTAAAGGACTCATTTTTTTAATATGTAAAGGGTCTCTGATATCAAACCATTTGAATACTGCTGTTCTAAATATACAAGCTTAGAATATATACCACACCAATTTTTAAAATAGCTAAGAAAAATACAGTTGGAAAATTAACTAGGAAAACAGGTTTCTATTTTCCAATAGAATAGCTCATATAAATCAATGAACTATTCAGTATGTAAAGTCAAATTTAAAGATTGAAATGCTTAAATATTTCTGAAGATAACATATGAAAACCTCAAGAACTAATAGATCAACTTAAAGTAAAGATTATGAAATATTTAGGTCCACGAAAGCCCAATGAAAAGAAGAATAGAAACACTGATTGCCTAGATTATTACTGTAGTCACCTTGGCTAAAGAAATGCATTGATTATTTTGGGAGAAGGATATATAATTTTGAATGTCAGAGTACCCAGTTGATGATAATTTGAATTCCCTGGTATAAACATATACATCATTTAAATAATAGAGTTACAAATCCATAGGGTAGATGGTAATATTTTGTTATATTTTTATGATCTCCATATATTCACTGTCAATGTAAGCCAAACATTTAGTTACTAATATAGAGTAGGTACCTGGATTGAAAGTTTTTATTTACTGAAGGTACATACATAGTAACCAAGAGCCTTCTCATCAAGAGAAATTCCAATTCAGCACAGATGCTGCCAGCCCAAATGGGTTTAAATTCTGACTTCAATTTTAGCCATTCTGATAGCTGAATTAGTGATTTACATTTACTGTGCCTAGTTTCCTCATCTGTGTAGTATGCAGTAATAATAACTGTTTGTATCTCAAAAGATTATTGTGACATTTAAATGATTTAATATCTAAAGCTCTCAGAAAGGGATCACATGTAAATTCTATGTGTGTTAATATTGACATTTTCCATCTTTTTCTATCCACAAGCTTCCAACACTGTTTCCACACAAGTAGTTCCTCCATAATTTTGTCTTTTTTCTATCTAGAATTTGAAATGAGTCAAATAGGTCAGTTCTTCAATATAAGAAATGACCATAGAAATTCATTTGTTTCTTGAATTGCTTGAGAGGGATTACAAAATTCTTTTACTGGTTGATTATATAAACTTTACCTTTTCTCCAGGTCTAATGCATTCAGACCAAAAAAGCTAAAAATATTCTAGCATTCAGAGCAATTTGTAGATAAGCTTTTTGAGAAAAAGAAGACCAATTAAGTGTGGATATGAATACATTATATTTCCCAAGAACATATCATAAAGGTTAATTTTTAGAGATGGTTTAATTTAGTAGTCATAGATTTCTAATAAGCACACTAAAATTTAAGAATTATATTACTCTGACATGATTTTAAACTTTACAATTTTTAGTCTAATAAGAGTAAAATTTGAATTGCTTATCATGTGTATGATGCTCTTCCTTAGCAATTAAAAAAGAAGATTTAACTTTTCTTGATTGTTACTCATCTGACCAAATAAATATCTTTGTATGATCACTGTGTAACACTAGTTGATTATGCAGTTTTTATACAGTAACAATATACTTGGACTCACTGACACTATGACATAACTCTAATTCATGGCATGTCTTTTTGAAAATTGATACATAATAATTATACATATTTATGGAGCATGTGTGATATTTTGTTACATACACAGAATATGTAATAATCAAGTCAGAGTATTTGAGGAGGTCCAACGTCTCTAGTGTTTATCATTTCTATGTGTTGGGAATATTTCAAGTCCTCTCTTCTAGCTATTGAAATATAAAATACATTGTACTTAACTATAGTCACCCTCCTTGGGTATTGAACATTAGAACATATTTCTTCTATCTAACTGCATGTTCATACCCATTAACCAACTTCTCTTAATCCTTCCAGTCTTCCCCACACCCCACATCCTTTTCAGTCTCTGATATTTATCATTTTACTGCGTGAATTCATGATTCATCTGAGTGAAATCAACTTTTTTAGCTCCTGCACACCTGAGAGACCATATGTTTGTCTTTCTGGGCCTGACTTATTTCACTTAACACAATAACTTCTAGTTCCATTAATGTTGCTGCAAATGACACAATTTCATTATTTTTTGTGGCCAAATAGTATTCTACCATGTATATGTATTATATTTTCTTTATCTATTATCCCTTTAAGGACACAGTTTGATTTCATATATTTGCTATTGTGAATAGTGCTGCAATAAATGTGAGATATTGCTTTCATATACTGATTTATTTTCCTTTGGATTAATACTAAATCTCAAATACTAAATACTGGATCAATACCCAGTAGTAGGATTGCTGGATTGAATGGTGGCTCTATTTTTAGTATTTTGGGAAATCTCTATACCATTTTCCATAGTAGCTGTAGTAATTTACATTTGTAACAACAACATCTAAGAGTTCATTTTTCTTCCCATCCTTGCCAACACCTTTTATTTTTTGTCTCCTTTTTAATAATGGCCATTCTGACTGAGATAAATGATACCTCACTGTGGTACTTATTTGCATTTTCCTGATGATTAATAATGTTGAACATCTTTTCTTATAACTGTTTACCATTTGTAAGTCTTCTTTTAAAAAGTGTCCATTCATGTCTTTGCCCACTTTTTAATGGGATTATGTGGTTTGTTTTACTGTTGTCTGAGTTTCTTCTATATTGTGGATATTAGTCCCTTGTCAGATAAATACTTTGCAAATATTTTCTTCTATTCAGTAGGTTCTCTCTTCACCCTTTGATTGTTTCCTTGGCTTTGCAGAAGCTATTTAGTTTAATATAGCCCCATTTGTCTACCTCTGTTTTTGTTACTGGTGCTTTTGAGGTGATAATCATAAAATCTTCGCCTGGACCACTGTCCTAAAGCATTCCCTCTATGTTATCTACTTGTTGTTTAATGGTTTTGGATCTTAGATTTAAGTTTTTAATCAAGTTTGAGTTGATTTTTGCATATGGTGAAAGATAGGGGTCCAGTTTCAATCTTATGAAAATTCCATTTTCCCAGCATTATTTACTGAATAGACCATTTTTCCCCCGATATGTGTTCTGGGCACCTTTGTTGAAAATCAGTTGGCTGTAAATATGTGGATTTATTTCTGGTTTCTGCTCAACTGGCTTATGTGTCAGGTCATGCCTTTTTAAGCCTAGAACCTTACGTAAATTTATCCAGAAACATAAAAAAGTTCATTAAAACAAAATTTAAATGACAAATCGAGTTTTCTTCAGTTATAATTGGTTATTCTCTTCATAAGCTATATCGTATACATAATATATCTAAAAGAAATTAGCAAAAATAAACAAATTTTAAATATATTTCTAAAAATTAAATCAAAGGATCAAAAATATGAAAGCAGAACAACAAAAAATTGACATCTCTAGTCAAGGTTTAAATAAATAACAAGAGAGCACTGTGCAACAATAAATATTAATAAGGTTAGCACATATCTTTGCTACTGTGAATAGTGCTGTGATAAACATACAAGTGCAGGCATCCTTAGATACAATTTCTTTTCCTTGAGTAGATATCTCCTAGTGGGATTGTGGAATCAAATGGTAGTTCTATTGACATAGAGTGTGGAGTGATATAGAATGTCCCAGATTTCTCAAGGGAAGGAGTGTGCATATTTTTTTCTATCTATATTAATTTTTTTCTATCTATATTAATCTCTGGTACTTTAAAATCAATGGTCTTTTATAAGGTCTTGATTGAAACTTAAAAGTTACATGCAAACAACCATATTTAGCACTGATCTTTGTCTCAGGGTTGTACATTAATATTTTACTTAAAATATTTACAGTACATATTAATATAATGCAACTGAATAGTAGACACCACCTTCAATGTAGAGAGGAAACGTTTATTGTGAGACTACTTAATGAATATATTAAACAAAAGCACAAGTACCAAGGATATCATTCTATGCTTATGATACTACATTTCTATCTTTCTTCATTCACAACTTTCCATCAGAGATTAACAAAGTTTCTATGAAGCAGCACACTGAAGAATTTCACTGTAAACAGAAATATCAAATACAATCAATAAATGAAATTCAAATTTTTTTTACTGAATAACTTTAAGATTGATTTTGATAATTAATTAGTTGTCCATAGACTGATGTATTGCAGCTTATTATAAGAAAACACAGAGAAACAACTTAAACGGCAGTAAAATATGCTGACTGAATTCAAGAATAACTCATTAGCATAAGATATATGGATCGTTTTTTAAATGAAACCAAGGATTGTCAGAAAAATAAATCAAAATTGCCATAATAATCCCCATTTGAAATAAAATCAACATTTTCAAATGTATCAACCAGAGTTGCCAAAGTCCTTTAACATATCTCTATTATTTGTGCAACAGCTGTTAAACAAGTCATAACATTCGTATCAACATTTTCAGCTTCAGAATTTGAAGCTGTAGTGTGATTTGACGGAGATATAATATTTAAATATATAGAACTGTGATTTTGTTTTTCTGCTTTATCTAGTGATATTATAGTCAATAAAATATATTTTACTAATTGGGCAATGTCTATATAAAAATATAATCTTTCTTAAACATGACTTGATCTTTATAAGGCATAATAGAAAAATATTTTGAACCACCTTTGAAAAAGATAGATTCTCCTGACAATGTAAAAAGAATTGAAAATTTGTTCATGAGATGAAATATGAAATCTTGTTTCATTTTTACAAATATAGATTTGAATATAAAATGTATTTAAGATTTTTCAAAGATCAGAAATGCATTAATGATAAAGTATGTTCCATCTTGATTCTTATGACAATAATATTGCACAGTTGGAAATTTTAATATGTGAAAATTATATTCTTCAGAAGTGAGTCCACAGAAAAATAGATCATCTTTATTAGACTTGAGGAAAAGATAAAGAGGTTAATGAAAACTAAACAAAAAAAAACAATGTTCCAAGATGGGCATATGAAAGTCAGAGTGCTTTCAATTTAAGCTTCAGGTCCTAGTATCCTCAAGTTTTATGAACCTCAGGAGATATATTTTCAGCCAAATAAGTAGTAGCCTTAGACTTTATGTCTCGTAACTGAAAAGAAAGCCAGTTAATAAAACTTACACTGTTTTTTCATAGATCTTGAAGCTCTCAATAAGAGTATTCTTCTTTTTAAAGCTCTCTTTTTACAGGGCACACCTAAGAATCAAACAAAATGAGAAAAATAACACACAGAGAGAAATAATACAATTAATGTGTTTAAATAAGCTATAATATTTTTTTTACCATCAGTATAGTTGAAATAACAAACTATTAAAGAAGTTTATTCCTTCACACAAAAATGAAATAGTACAAAATGTCTAATTACATCATAGCTGTAAAACTTGAATTAAAAGCAAGCTATGGATAGAGCTTACCATAGTTCTTTATGTGACCACTAAGAATATGGAAAGAGTGAATTCTGAGAAAATTAATGGGATTCTGGGGAAATGATAAAGGAGAAATAGGTATAGGTCACATTGTCCTAAAACCTTTTTATTAAAGCAAGAGAGTGTTATAAGAAAAAATATATATATTTGAGAGGCACTAAACAATACTTATCTTTGAACTTAATATTTAGGAATGAAAACTGAAGAAGAAAAAGTTTTCAACCTGGTAACTGAAAACACAATGATACTATTCTGCACCAGAGAAATAGCACTATAAAGCAATTTTGAATTTAAGGATCAATATTGTTGAATTTTCATATGAGTTAAAGAACTTATACAAATGTGTTTAAACTCGTAAATGTCTATAGCACAATTGTCTCATAATTGAATTAAATAAATTAAAAAAGATTTAACAGGCTTAATTCGGGAGGGGGGAACATCATAAATGACTCACAAACTAAAGAAACACTGGTTTATATGAATATTTCAGGTGAATCAAATATATTTATTCAATAATAAATTTTTACTTTGTTATATAATTTATTACTACTTATATCTCATGCCTTTTTTGCAAATAAACATACACACTGACCTCAAATCCCTCAAACCAGAAATAGTCAGAACAGTGAAATTACAATTGTCTTGAAAATGACCCAATCGTCCCAAAGAAGTGAGGTTTAACAGTTTCTTTTGAATAAACAAAGAAACAAACCCTTCTAATCTTATAATCTGAGAAAGTTAGACTTGTTTTATCTGAGTTCCTTTGTCAGGAAACCAATGGTCAGGCCCCCCAGATAGTATCAAGGAACTGAAACTTACCAAGTCATTGCATCTGGACAATAAGACTTCAGACTCCTTACCCATTATGATTACTTAAGCAACCACCTGCTTCCTGTTGACAGACTCCTCTTTCTCACCCCTCCCTAGTTCCTGTTTTCCTGCTTGTAGTTACATTTCTTCCCTGCTATATAAATCCTTAATTTTAGTCAGTCAGGAAGTTGGATTTGAGACTGATCTCCCATCTCCTCAGCTGTAGCATTTGATTAAAGCCTTCTTCCATGCCAACACTTATTGTCTCAGTGATTGACTTTCTGTGAGGCAAGCAGCAGGACCTAGAAAAATCCCTGATGTTTCGGTAACAGTCTTTGTTACCAAAGGAGCCTGAATTTAAACCTTATTTCTTAAGCTAAATAGATATAAAACTATTGGCTTATCTAAATTAGCAGATACTAATTTTGTCTTTCTGATAATTGGGGAAAATAATAAGTATTTCTTAAAGTGATATAGGATTACATGAAAAACTAATTATACACCAAGTAATTGGATAACCTAGAAAAAATGAATAAATTCCTAGAAACATACAACCTATAAAGACTGGGTCATGAAGAAATAGTCTGAACAGACCTATAACTAATAAGCGCGAATCAGTAGTCAAAAACCACCGACAAAGAAAAGCCGAGGACCAGATGGCTTTGCTCATAAATTCTACTTAACATTTAAAAAAGAATTAATGCTAATTCTTCTCAAAATTTTCTAAAACTTGAAGAGGAAGGAACATATGCAAATTTGTGTTATGAGGCAAGTATTACTCTCATACTAAAATCGGAAAAAGTTACCACAAGAAAAGTATAGGCCAATATCCCTGATGAACATAGACGTAAAAGTCTTCAACAAAATGCTAACAAACCAAATTTAGCAGCACATTAAAGAATCATATTATGCCAATGCAAAAGGCCATATATGAAAAGCCCTTAGCTAACATTTTCTCAAAGGTTAAACAAAAATAAAAGCTTTCTAAGATCAGGAATAAGGCAAGGATTCCTGCTCTCACCATTTCTGCTCATTCTGATACTGGAAGTCCTAGACAGAGCAATTATGCAAGAACAGAAACAAAAGACATCCAAATCAGAAAGGAAGAGGTAAAATGTGTTCATTTTTGCAGATAGCATAATCATATATATATAGAAAACCTTAAAGATTCTACTAAAATAAACTGTTAGAACTAATAAATTTAGTAAAGTTTCAGGATTAAAAAAACATACAAAAATCAATTGCATTTCCATAAACTAGAAACAAACTATCTGAAAAGGAAAATAATTTCATTTACAACAGCATTGAAAAGGATAAAATGCTTAGGAATAAACTTAACCAAAGAGGCAAAATACTTTTAATAAAAATTACAAAACACTGATTAAATAAATTATAGAAAAGATAAATAAATGAAAAGGTTCTCATAATCATGAATTGGAAGACTTAATATTATTAAAATGTCCACACTATCAAAAGCAATCTATAGATTCAATGCAATTCCTATCAAAATCCCAATGGAATTTTTATGGAAATAGAAAACCTAATCTAACACATGAAACCACAGAGGACTCCAAATATCTAAAAGAGTCATGAGAGGAAAAAACAAAGCTGATCATTTTACACTTTCTGATTTTGTTAAAGGAGGTAGTTAGGCAGACATGAGCAAGGAAGGGTGAGGCCCCAGAAATGTCAGGTGACCGTCAGGTGATAGTACAGCAATTGACAAGCAGCCTTCTAAGTGGTTATAGCTAGAATCAAAGAAGAACAGCTGCCTGGCCTACAGGAAACATTTGAGGCATGGGGGCCACAGCTCCCTGGTGAAATCTTAAAAGTTGGGCAAGTGCATCTAAGCAGGCACTCTAAAAGAAAAAAAAATGATGCAGTTTGACTGATGCATGACCTTCCTCCAGAGACACTCAACTGATAAGAGAAAATTTCCACAACTCAGTAAACACACTGCAAACGCAGCCCCTCCCAAGTGCTGGCAAGCCACTGCACATGTGGACAGCCTGGTCCAATGGAGGGATCATAAAAGAAGAAACACAGACTCCGAAATTAAGCCAACATATAAAAATCCCAAGGCAAAGCCTGGGTGATGTACTTGACCCGTTAAGTGATCTGCTTGGCCCTCTTCCAACTGTACTTTTCCTTTTTTCATGATAAACCTTTATCTTTGCCTTCAACCTACCTTGGCCTCCTTAGCTGAATTCTTTTCTGAGAAGGCAAGAATCAAGTTCCTCTGGATCACTGTGACTCGCTGTCAGTAACAACTTCAAAACATACTTTAAAACTACAGTAATTAAAACAATCTGGTACTAGCACAAAAACAGATGGATAAACCAATGGAAAACAATAGAGTCCAGAAATAAATTCATGAATATGTGGTTAATTGTTCTTAGACAAAAGTACCTAGAATACATAATGGGGAAAGTATGAACTCTTCATTAAATGGTGCTGACAAAACTGGATATCCACATGCAAAAGAATGAAACTAGACTTTTGTCTTAACTCATAGACAAAATTCAACCCAATTTAGATTAAAGACTTAAAACCTGAAAGTATAAAACTCTTAGAAGAAAATATAGAGAAAGCCTTTATGATATAGGTCTTGGTAATGATTTCCTGGACATGACACACACAAAAAAGCACAAGGAATGAAAGGAAAAGCAGGGTCCAACTACATCAAACTAAAAATAAACAAATTTATTGCCACCAAAGGAAACAATCAACAGACTGAAATGGCAACCTACACAATAAGAACAAAAATTTGCAAACCGTGTCTGATGAGGTGTTGTATTAGTCCACTTCAGGTGTTGTATCACATTGCTGATAAAGACATACCTAACACTGGGAAGAAAAACAGGTTTAATTGAACTTACAGTTCCACATGGCTGAGGAGGTTTCAGAGTCATGGCAGGAGGCAAAAGGCAGTTCTTACATGGTAATGGCAAGAGAAAATGAGAGAGATGCAAAAGCAGAAGCCCCTGATAAAACCATCAGATCTCATGAGACTTATTCACTACCACTAGAACAGTATGGGGGAAACCACCTCCATGATTCAAATTATATCCCACCAGGTCCCTCCCACAACACATAGGAATTATGGGAGTACAATTAAAGAGGAGATTTGGGTGGGGACATAGAACCAAACCATATCATTCCATCCCTGGCCCCTCCAAATCTCATGTCCTCACATTTCAAAACCAATCATACATTCCCAACAGTCCTCTAAAGTCTTAACTCATCTCAGCATTAACTCAAAAGTCCACAGTTCAAAGTCTTATCTGAGACAAGGCAAGTCCCTTCCACCTATGAGCCTCTAAAATAAAAACAAGTTAGTTATTTCCTACATACAATGGGGGTACAGGCATTGGGTAAAGACAACCATTCCAAATGGGGGAAATTGTCCAAAACAAAGGGCTACCAGCCCCATGCAAGTCAAAAATCCAACAGGGCAGTCAAATCTTAAAGCTCCAAAATTATCTCATTTGATGCTATGTCTCTCATTTGGGTCATGATGATGCAGGAGGTGAGTTCCCATGGTCTTGGGCAGCTCTGCCCCTGTGGCTTTGCAGAGTACAGCCAGCCTCCTGGCTGCTTTTATGGGCTAGCATTGAGTGTCTGCAGCTTTTCCAGGCACACAGTGCAAGCTGTTGGTGGTGGATATACCATTCTAGGATCTGGAGGACAGTGGCCCTATTGTCACAGCTCCACTAGGCAGTGCTCTAGTAGGGACTCTGTGTTGGGGCTCCAACTCCACGTTTACCTTTTGCACTGCTCTAGCAGAGTTTCTCCATGAGTGCCCCGTCCCTGCAGCAAACTTCTGCCTGAGCATCCAAGCATTTCCATATATCTTTTGAAATCTAGGCAGAGGTTCTCAAACCTCAATTCTTGACTTCTGTACACTCGTGAGCCCAACACCAGATGGAAGCTGCCAAGGCTTGGGGCTTGCACTCTCTGAAGCCACAGCCCAAGTTCTACTTTGGTCCTTTTCAGCCATGGCTGGAGTGGCTGGGATACAGGGCACCAAGTCACTAGGCTGCACACAGCACAGGGAACCTGGGCCTGGCCCCAGATACCATTTTCTCCTAGGCCTCCGGGTCTGTGATGGGAGGAGCTGCTGTGAAGACATCTGACATGCCCTAGAAACATTTTTCCCATTGTCTTGGGGATTAACATTCGATTCCAGGCTACTTATGCAAATTTCTGCAGCTGGCTTTAATTTCTACTCAGAAAATGTGTTTTTCTTTTCTATCGCATTGTCAGGCTACAAATTTTCCAAACTTTTGTGCCGTGTTTTCCTTTTAAAATGGAATGCTATTAACAGCATACAGGTCACCTCTTAAATGCTTTGCTGCTTAGAAATTTTTTCTGCCTGATACCCTAAATTATTTCTCTCAAGTTCAAAGTTCCACTAATCTCCAGGGCAAGGGTGAAATGCAGCCAGTCTCTTTGCAAAAACATAACAAGAATCACCTTTGCTCCAGTTCCCAACAATTTCCTCATCTCCTTCTGAGACCACCTCAGCCTTGACCTTATTGTTTATATCACTATCAGCATTTTTGTCAAAGCCATTCAGCAATTCTCTGGGAGATTCCAAACTTTCCCACATTTTCCTGTCTTCTTCTGAGCCCTCCAAACCATTTCATCCTCTGCCTATTACCCAGTTTTAAAGTTGCTTCCACATTTTGGGGTATCTTTTCAGCAACACCCCACTCTACTGGTACCAGTTTACTGCATTAGTCTGCTTTCACACTGCTGGATAAAGACATACCCGAGACTGAGAGGAAAAATAGATTTAATTGAACATAGAGTTCTGAGGAGGCCTCAGAATCATAGCAGTAAGTGAAAGGCACTTCTTACGTGGAGGCAGCAAGAGAAAATGAGAAAGATGAACAAGCAGAAACCCCTGATAAAACCGTCAGATCTCATGAGACTTATTCAGTACCATGAGAACAGTATGGGGGAAACTGCCCCCATGATTTAAATTATCTCCCACCAGGTCCCTCCCACTACACATGGAAATTATGGCAGTACAATTCAAGATGAGATTTGGGTAGGGACACAGAGCCAAAACATATCAGGTGTTAATATCCAAAATATATAGGAACCTTCTACAACCCAGTAGCAAAATAATAAATAAAAATAATCTCGGTAAAATATGGACAAAAGACATTTTTTTCAAAGAAAATATACAACAAATGGCCAATAGGCATATTAAAAGACACCCAACATCACTAGTTATCAGGAAAATGCAAATACAATTCAAAATGAGATATAACCTCATGTCTGTTGGGATAGCCAGTATCAAAATGAAAATGAAGACAAAATCAAACAAATGAAAAGTGTTGGCAAGAATTTTGAGAAAATGGAACTCTTCTGCAGTGTTGGGAATGTAAAATGGTGCAGCTGCTATGGAAAACAGCATAGAGCTTCCTCAAAAAAATTAGAAATAAAACTAGAAATTTATTCATCAGTCTCACTTTCTGGGTGTTTATTTAAAATAATTGAAATAATTGAAGAGATATTTGTACTCCCATGTTCGTTGCAGCATTATTCAAGCCATGGAAGCAATATAAATGTCCATCAATTGGTGAATGGAAGAATATCATATATAGACACAGTGGAGTATATTACTCAGCCTTATAAAATAAGAAAATCCTGTCTTATGTGACAACATAGATAAACCTAGAGAACATTATTCCAAGTGAAATAAGCCAATCATAGAATTAAAAATATTGCATGATTGCACTTATATAAAGTAATTAAAGTTGCCAAAAATCACAGTAATAGAAAGTAGAATGGTGGTTGCCAGAGACTGGGAGAGGAGGAAAATGAAAAGTTGCTGTTCAATGGATAGAAAGTCTTCATTATACAAGCTGAAGGAGTTCTTGAGATCAGCTGTGCAACATTGTCCTTAGAATTAACAATACTACATTATGTACTTAAAAATTTGATGAGGGAAGGGCTGGGCGTGGTGGCTCACGCATGTAATCCTAGCATTTTGGGAGGCCAAAGCATGCAGATCACGTGGTTAAGAGATCAAGACCATCCTAGCCAACATGGTGACACCCCGTCTCTACTAAAAATACAAAATTAGCTAGACGTGGTGCCATGCGCCTGTAGTCCCAGCTACTCAGGAGGCTGAGGCAGGAGAATCACTTGAACCCGGGAGGTGGAAGTTGCAGTGAGCTGAGATCCTGCCACTGCACTCTAGCCTGGCGACAGAGAGAGCTCCAACTCAAAATAATAATATAAATAAATAAATAAATAAATAAATAAATAAATAAATAAATAAAATAAAACGATGAGGGAAGATCATACTTTTTTTAACCAAAATAAAATATAGAAAACTCTGTTTTATTGATATTAACTATACTAGCATGAGTAACAGTCTTCTTTTTAAAACTATAATTGGCTTTCCCTAGAGTGACCATCTTGTAAAGGAAACATTTAACCTTGTTTTTTTTAATCGTCAACACTACTTGAATTATTTGCAAATACATTTGTTGAATTTAATTAGGGAATTTAGCTTGGTTTCTACATTACTGAGACATTGGAGACTTTGTAACAAACTGAAAACAAACTAGCAAATGCCAAATGCTATAAAACCTAAGGAATACGGCAAACACCAAAATTGTATTTATGTAAATGTATATTTGTACTTTGTTTTCTCCAACCCGCTTTCCATGTTTAACTTCAAAGCCATATAGAGGAAACTGTGTAACTGTTTTACCAAGAACTCTATGTGCTTTTAGGTCCCTGACTTTCTAAGGATCAACCCCATTAACCTATTAATAAATGAGTTTAAAATAAAATAATTACTTAGTTCTTTAGTGGATGATAAATTGAATTGAAATAGAAATGTACTATT
This sequence comes from Hylobates moloch, assembly GCF_009828535.3. Lineage (NCBI taxonomy): Eukaryota > Metazoa > Chordata > Mammalia > Primates > Hylobatidae > Hylobates > Hylobates moloch. The sequence goes on from NW_026652279.1 coordinate 150,511,186, forward strand.
TTCTAGTCTGGGAACAGAGGTAATTATAGATAATTAATAAATTATATCTCTGGTCCTAATATATATTCTCCATTCTCCAAGAATCTAATTAAAGTGTTCCTTATGTCTTATCTGTACATTAGAAATAACTGGGAAACTTTTTTAAAACCCTAAAATACCTATATGTCAATCCAAATCAGTTAAGTAAAAATCTCTAGAGCATGGGATTTGCTCTGGTATCAAAAGTTTCACAAGTGGTTCCAATGGGCAAAAATAAATGATTCAAGGGCTTGCCACTGTGGTGAAGGTTTTAAGAATCAGCTGATCTGGAGCATGTCAGCACATTCCCTTGTGAAAACTGTCAGAATCAAAACGCAGTCACTTGTGTCAAACCCTGACAAAGGGAGCTAGGGAAAGCCCTCAAGAAAGGGTTCTTATGCATATATGCCTAGTAATAAGATCTATCACAAAAGACTCTGCAAAAACTATTGTCTTGCACAAAGGTAGCCACAAACTTCTACAAATAATGACTCTGCCAAGGATAATTGTCTCAAAACTATGTAAATTTCCTTAATCTTTACTTAAAAAACCCTTGTCTTCCTTTACTTCCCTAAATATGCCCACCATGTTACCACTGCAATGCTCAATCTCAAATAAATATCATTTTCTTTTAGTGAGCCCCTCTGTCTGTCCGTTGTTTAGGTTGACACCATAAACCATAAGAGTTTTGCATGTCATACCTCCTGCCACTCAAAAGGAAGCACAAGTGATGAAAGGTTACTCTGGATTTTAGAAGCAGCACTTATGATACTTGAAAAGAGTTCTGTGACCCATTTATCAGGTGGGGTCTGAAAAGCAGGATTTACAACATATCTAGAATAGAATAAAAGTGGTTTTGCCATATTTGCTATAGGACACCACATATAAATTTTTAAAGATGCCTGTACTAGATAAAAATGCTCTGTGTTTTTTTTTTAGAAAGTCCAAACCAGAGATGTGTGTAGAACCTAATGATTCTTGAATGACGCTATGACTTCTACAGCAGAGAACTACATTCCATGTGAAAAACAGTTTCATAGTATTTTATGATATCTGGTGACTATGAAATCATCCAAGAGAAAGAAGTCATCTGATCATGAGACATGAAATTAGGCTTTGTGTGTTTGGTGTCATCCTGAGCTTGTCCAGAGGCATATATAAATTGTATGAATAAATGGCCTAGATTCTCCCATCACCTCTACCTGTTACATTGGTACGGTTTTATTAACTCAGGTCTATGGCCCCACAGGTGATTTTCTATGACAACCTGGAAAAGAAAATAAAGTGAGCATAACTTATAAATGAAACCCATTCAGTAGTCCATAGACAGATTTTTTGGAGGTGAGGGGAATATAGAAATTGACCCTTCTTGTCTTAAAACATAAAACTTACATTTGTCTAATCTGAGTTCCTTCCTCAGGAAATAACCCTTGGGCCTCTCACAAAACAGAAACGAACTGAGACTCACTAAATCACCGCATCCAGACAATGAGATTCCAGACCTCATGATTCTTTGCTCCTCTCAAATTTCTGTTTTCCTACCTGACTGTCTGCTTCTTGTTGACCAAATCCTCTGAATTACCGCACCCTAAATCCTGTTTTCCCATACATAGTTACATTTATTCCCTGCTATATAAAATGCCAGTTTTAGTTGGTGAGCGAGATGGATTTGAGTTTGATCTCCTGTCTCCTTGCCTGCAGTGTCCACTTAAAGCCTTCTTCCTTGGCTGTACTTGTTATCTCAATGATTGGCTTTCTGTGTGGCAAACAGCAGGATCTGGACAACACCTATGGTATTTCGGTAGTAGATTTTGGTTTCCTGTCTGCTTGTGGCTCAGACGCTGGTGGCCAGGAGTTTCAGAAGACTTCTTAAGCAGCTATCTGACCCTTTTTTTTGGTCAGAGGTTGGCTTTAGTCTTTCTCTACTTGGCCTTGCTGCTGCTGGTCCCAGCTGTGTTCCGAATTCCCTAGAAGAACAGCCTTTGAAATCTGACATCTGCGTCTGTACAGATGAGTGTCTTTTGAGGGTGCCAGACAATGTGTTACACTCTGCCCAATTTGGGCAATTCCAAACGAATTTCCATCTGCAGGTTGAACAAGTCCTGTACCCTGCAAAGCCACAGTGGCAGAGCTGCCCAAGGCTGTGGGAATTCACCTCTTGCATCAGCATAACCTGGATGTGAGACATGGAGTCAAAGGAGATCATTTTATAGCTTTAAGATTTGAGTGCCCCACTGGATTTCAAACTTGTGTGGGGCCTGTAACCCCTTCATTTTGGCCAATTTCTCGCATTTAGAGTGGGTGTATTTACCCAACTCTTGTAGCCCCATTGTATGTGGGAAGCAACTAACTTGCTATTGATTTTACAAGCTCGTAGGTGGAAAGGGACTTGCCTTGTCTCAGGTGAAACTTTGGACTTGGACTTTTGGGTTAATGGTGGACTGAGCTAAGACTTTGGGGGACAGTCAGAAAGTCATGATTGTGTTTTGAAATGTGGAGACATGAGATTTGGGAGGAGCCAAGGGTAGAATGATATGGTTTGGCTGTGTCCCCACCCAAATCTCATCTTGAATTACAGTTCCCATAAACCCCATGTGTCTTAGTAGGGATTTGGTGGGAGGTAATTGAACCACGGGAGTGATGGTTTTATAAGGGGCTTACCCCTTCACTCAGTTCCCATTCTTCTCCTTTCTGCCACCATATGAAAAAGGATGTGTTTCTTTCCCCTTCTGCCATGATTGCAAGTTTCCTGAGGCCTCCCAGCCATGCTAAACTGTGAGTCAATTAAACTTTCTGTTATGTTACCAGTCTTGGGTATGCCTTTATTAGCAGCATAAGAAGGGACTAATACAAGCCCAAATGACTGAGAGAGGGATAAAGCACCCAGACAATTTCAGGTTTGACATTCTTGGGGCCTGTTAGGTACCACTGCAGTACTTAGATTGTATTTGATTAGTTACAATGTATTTTAATAATGTATTTGAGTAGTTAGAATGTATTTTGATAATATGTTCCAATTACTCAAATACAATGTAACTACTGCAGAGGGAGAGAAAGAGGGAGAGAGAAAGAGAGAGAGAGAGAGAGAGAGAGAGAGAGAAAGTTAATATAGTCATGGAAAATCAGAATTCCATTCCAGAATTTGGCATTCTTGCATGTGAATTCTTCAAAATTGGCCTGAATATATTTATGAGCCAATGGAACAAAGGGAAATGACAATCTTTTGTAATACTGTTTGGCACCAATATTCTTTAAAGGCTGAAAAAATTTGGCCACTCTCTTGGCCTTTACAATATAACACTATCTTACAACTACAATAGATTCATTTTGCTATCAAATGGAAATGTGGAATGAAATTCATTAAGTCCAATCTTTTATGCTCCTTTATCAGAGCAAACCTGATCAAGTTAAGTGTAAAATTTGGAGCAATGGATGAAGGCATTTAAGAAGGGTGTTGAGTCTGTGCCTTTCCCTAAGATTCCCATATTACCAGCTTAAGATAACAGTCCCTTAGTTTAGGAAGCCTGGGCTACTATATAACTTCTGAAACCCCAGTCCTGCCACTTCAGCACTCCCTGCCAGCTGTTCTGAGGTTGGCTTCAGCTTCTCCAGTAGCTCCAACCTCTGAGACTCCTGAATCTCTGAAAAACCTATTTCTTATTCTTGCTAGTCCTCTCCCTTATGAACCTGGAGCTCCTACCTTAGTTCTGTTGGGTCCTTCCTCTATTCCTCATTCTCTCCTTTCACCAAAAAGACATCCAAAAACTCTAGAGAAATGGTCTCGCCCTCTTGTAACCATCAGAGACACAATTTGGCTGAGGTCTACTAACCCCCTATGCAGGGAAATTTCCTCTAAGGTAGGTGCAGATTGGAGGTATAATTGGAGAAGGACAGTCTGCTGGAACGATGTGAGTATATAGCCTATTCACCACCTCTGACTTACATAATTGGAAGCAGAATGATCCAGCTTCTAAGGATGACCCAAAACATGAAACTGATTATTGTGAGTCTACATTCATCACACTACTACTCATCACACTATATGGGCCAATGTTCAGAGCCTCCTTAACATCTTGTTGATATCTGATGAATGTTATGTAGTGCTAGAAAATACTTAGGAGGAAGCTGACCATTTACATGCAGAAGATCCAAATAAACAGGTGAGGACTGGTTCCAATATGGTAGTGCCCTTCCACAATCCAAAGTGGAATCTGAACAATGAGAATAAAGGTAAGATCCAAAATTTTTTTAGCATAAACAAGGTGCAGAAAATTAGACAAGGAATGAATGAGAACACATCAGCATTTTGGAAAGAATTTTGGAGGCTTATCAAAAATATATGGATATAGATCCATACTGTTCTGAGAATTACAAGCTAATTAATATGACTTTTGGGGCAGAGTATGCCTGATAGTCAACTTATTTGCAAAAATTAAAGGGCATTGGAACATTGCCAATATCTCAATTAATTGAGGTGGCGTACAAGGTCTTTCTGGATTAAAAGCATACTAAGGAACAACAAAATGAAAATTGCAGGAGATGAAACCACAGGCTAAGTTCCTTGGAGCAGCCTTAGCTGAGTCTAGAAGGGCCTTCTCAGAAAGGGCAAAGGGAGAAAATCTTAGAAAGACCCCTCTTAGGCAAAAAAAAAAAAAAAAAAAAAAGTGTGTACTGCACAAAAGGGAGACACTGGAAAAAGATTGTCCCAAACTGAATAGAAGGGGTGGCCAATGCAAGTAGCTGGGTTCAATGACTATAACCTGGAATGCCATGAGCTTAAAGCTCCTTCAACCACTCAGACATTCCAATCCATGATCAGTTTCACCCACCAAGAGCCTAGGGTAGCTGTTAAAGTGGGTGATAAGTTGGTTGATTTTTTTATTGACACCAGAGCAACCTACTCAGTTTTAACTATTAAATTGACTAAACTTGGAAGGGAATTTATGATAGTCACTGGAGTGTCTAGTGAATCCTCTCAAAAATACTTTTTTTCAGCTTCTATAATATACAATAGAAAATTAGGCTGGACCCATTGGCTCATGCCTGTAATCCTACCACTTTGGGAGGCCAAGGCAGGTGTATCATAAGGTCAGGAGTTCAAGACCAACCTGGCCAGCATGGTGAAACGCTGTCTCTTCTAAAAATACAAAAAAGTAGCTGGGCATGGTAGCATGTGCCTGTAATCCTAGCTACTCTGGAGGCTGAGGCAGAAGAACTGCTTGAACCCAGGAGGTGGAGGTTGCCGTGAGCCGAGACTGCACCACAGCGCTCCAGCCTGGGTGACAAAGTGAGACTCCATCTCAAAAAAAAAAAAAAAAAAAAAGAAAAAATTCTTCTTTGACCCACAGTTGTGTCTATATGCCAGAATGTATACTCCCATTACTAGGACAAAATCTTCCTTCCAAGTTACAGGCCCATGTGACTTTCTTAAATGAACAAGCGTATGTTGAAGTCCCTCCAGAACATTCCTGCTCTTTGCAAGTGGACTTAATTGCACTTTTGACTATTCCTCAGGTCCTCCCCTCTGAAGTCCTTGAGAAGTTAAACCATAAAGCCTGGGCCACTGTGTGTCCTGAATGGGCCCATGTGGTACCAATCCATGTTTAGTTAAAATTGGGCATTACCCCTCTACACCATACATACACTCTGCTCCAGATTAAACAGTATCTTCTAAAGCTCCAGGATCAAAGGGGGCTCCAACCTTTGATCACAGCTTTCTTAGAATATGGGCTCCTCTTATGCTGTCATTCCCCCTTAGAATACTCCTGTCTTGCCAGTTCAGAAGCCTGACACTCAAGAATATTGTTTTGTCTAAGATCTAAGGGCAATAAATCAAATCGTAGAAGACATTTATCCCATGATACCCAACCCTTACACTCTTCTTAACATCCTTTGTGGAATTTTGCCTAGTTCTCAGTAATATACTTAAAGGATGCTTTCTTCTGCATCTCCTTGGCTGCTGAGTTCCAAGAACTGTGTGTTTAATGAGTGGGAAAAATTGGACTCTAACACTAAATGTCAGTATTGTTAGACCATGCTTCCCCAGGGAATTAAAAACTCTCCCACACTTTTTGGACGAATCTTAGCCAAAGACTTGAGGGAAATAACCCTCAATAAAGAAACTATTTTGCAATATGTAGATAATATTTTGATAGCCAGTGAAACAGAGGGTGACTCCATTCCCCATGCCATGAAAGTTTGAAATTGCCTTGCAGGGAAATGGCACTAAGTTTCCACATAGAAGGCACAGGTCTCTCTTCTCACACTTCAGTAACTGGAATTCAAGATATCCCAGGATACTCACAATCTTCTCCCAGATTCAAGAGAGGCAATAAATCAGGTGGCTGTCCCAACTCTCCACAAACAACTACGTGACTTTTTAAGGATTGCTAGTTTTGTTGAATTTGGATCCCTAACTTCGGGTTAATAGCAAAAACTCTCTATGAGGCTTTAAAAGGAGTAGATAAGAAGCCCCCTTCTTGGAGTGGCGAGTGTCAAAAAGAATTTTAATCATGAAAGAGAAATTGATGACAGCCCCTGCTCTGTATCTCCCTAACCTATGCAAAGCTTTTGACTTATTTGTTCCAGAAAGACAAGGAATTAGACTTGGAGTACAAACTCAAGGCCTTGGAACCTTGAAACGTCCTGTGGCCTACTTTTTAAAAGAGCTTGATGTGGTAACTAACAGCTAGCCTACCTGCCTCAGGGTGGTAGCTGCCAACTGTGATCTATTACAGTAAACTGAAAAGTTCATCTTGGGGCAGTAAATGACAGTGCACACTGTGCGTTACATGTTACCTCTACTCGAGGAAAAACAGGGTTATTGGTTGACAGCAGGCTGACTGCCAGAGTACCTAGCCATGCTTCTAGATAGCCCAAATATAACTTTTAAGGCTGGTTCTTTATATGAATCCTGCCCCACTGCTACCAGTGAAACTCCAGCCTTCTGTTCATTATTGGATTTATATAATTGATCAAGTTTACTCCAGCAGACCAGGCCTCACAGATTTGCCACTGATGGAATCTGACAAATTCTTCATTGATAGAAGCAGTCTCATCAAACAAGGAGTCAGAAAGGCTGGGTATGCTGTATTTATTAATGAGCAGGTAATTGAGGTGCAAGCCCTGCCCTCTGGGACATTTTCGAAAGGCTGAGCTCATTGATCTAACTAGAGCTGTTCATCTGGGTAAGGGAAAGCAAATAAAGTTTTACACTGACTCTAAATATGCCCAGGCTCATGGGGCAATTTGGAAGCAATGGGGCCTCCTCACTTCAAATAACAAAGAAATAAAGCAGGATTCTCAAATTCATGAATCATTAGGTACAGTAAAAATGCCAAAGGAAATAGTAATTGTTCACTGCCAAGGACACCAGAGGGCAGGCACCAATGTTGCATAAGGAAATACTAAGGCTGACCTAGAGGTGAAAAAGATTGCCAAGGGGCCCACTACCTAGCTGGCTCTTGTTCCTACACTTTGTTTGGAAACCTAGCATCCCAAATATTTGGAGGTTGATCTTAAAAGAGCTGAGGAATGGAGTTTTTCTAAACATGCCAGACATAAATACCTTACAAATAATGAAGGAAAAATTCTCCTTCAACAAGCTTTGATTAGGCTAATCCTTGAGCAAATTTGTCAAAGCACCCATTATGGACAGGAGACAACTCTATGCTGGACATGGCCTTATCCTGTTGGGCCTCACTTGCAACAAACAATACAAACTGTAGTTCGACATTGTTCTACTTGCCTGAAAAATAATCCAAAGCCTCCAGAAGGCATAAAAGCCACCTTTAGGCAAGAAACTCAGTGGAAAGGAACATATCCTAGAGAAGACTGGCAATTGGATTTTACTATAATGCCTCAGAACCCTGGAAAATTTTGATATTTGTTGGTTTTTTTTGCTAAATTTACAGGCTTGGTTGAGGCTTACCCCACAAAGACTGACAAAGCTACAAAAGTTATGAACGTTCTAATGAAGGAAATAATTACTACTATGAGCACATGTGTGTACAAGTATCATACAAAATATGAACTAAAAGAGGAATCAGATGGTTGAGGCTTAAACACCTTCTTCATAAGGGAGGGAAAAATGGGATGAATGAATAAGCCCAGTGCTGAGACAATGGTTCCAAGGAACAGTGGTTATCTTGCTATGAAGATAGAGTTTCTTAGGTACTCTCTTGGATCTACCCTCAAAGAATGCAAGAATATTTTACCTGAGTGCTATGGTGACTACTAGTCTCTTCTCTTCTCTGGTAGTTGATCTTTTCTAATTATTTGATGAGTTCCCTAGAGAGAAGGTCCCAAGGCAATTGCATTTTTTTTTCCCCAAAAGAAGCTTTCTTTGATAAAGAAATCCCAGAGAATCCCTCCCTCCACTTGGAGCTGGGATCAGGGAATGAGGCCAAGCAAAGGACAAAGGGTCCTTGATTCTGAGGCAGCTTCGAAGGCCTCTCAACATGTCAAACTACCAGTCTTTGGGGTATCATTTTCTGAGCTCCAACATTATCTCGTGTGAAATTTCTCTAGAAGTCTCATACACGAAAAGCTGAGTTAGCTGCAGAGAGAAAAATTAGTAGCTGAGTAGCAACGAATCTCATTAAAACAGTCTCCCATTTCTGGAAATATGTCTGTCCAATTAAACAGTTGTATCTCATTTCAGGAGACGGTGCTGAAGACTGGCTCTCAAAGTTAGGCCAATATATATGATGCAAGTGAAGAAATCTTTAATAAGGAATATTTCTTATTAGAATGGATTCTTATGACTTATGCAAAAAATAATGGCTAATCTCTGGAGTTTCTTTAGAGTCTCTGGAGAACAGTCAGTTGAAATTACAAATGGCAATTTTACAGGTTTTTTTTTTGCTTTGCGCTTTGCATGTACAGAGTTTTTCCAAACATAGGCTCTTGTGATGATGTTTCTTCAAAGCCAAGTTGACTGATTCAGTCTGTAGGGTCTTAGGAAAAAGGCATTTTTCAATTTCAGTGAGTCTAAGTCAAAATAATGGAAGAAAAAAATTGGAAACATTGGTTTGGAGACTTGCAATCAGGAAGGAATTCAGAATTCAGTCTAAATTATAGGCAAATAACAAAAATTTACAATGAACAGTGCTAGGATCTAACAACAGGTGTACTAAGTTTTTCTTCTGAAACATTATTTACTCTCCTAGCCCCACCATGTTTACCAAAGATAATCATAGTACTTCCAATTTACTTGTAAAATAAATTTAGTCTTATTAATGTGACCTAATAATTTCCATAACATGCAGTAAGAATAGTGATTTATCACATAGGCTCTTTTTTCTATTGGCTTTGCTGAAAACCTTTCATAAAGAATGTGATATTAGATTCTCAAAATGTAGGAGCCAAGCCAAGGATTTGACATTCCCTCAGACTATATCTGTAATACCTGTATGAATTGGGGGAATTTTTTTTTTTTTTTTTTTTAAACAGAGTCTGGCTCTGTCCCCCAGGCTGGAATGCAGTGGCACCATCTCGGCTCACTGCAAGCTCCGCCTCCCGGGTTCACGCCATTGTCCTGCCTCAGCCTCTTGCGTAGCTGGGACTACAGGCACCCGCCACCATGCCCTGCTAATTTTTTTGTATTTTTAGTAGAGACAGGGTTTCACTATGTTGGCCAGGATGGTCTCGAACTCCTGACCTCATGATCTGCCCACCTCGGCCTCCCAAAGTGCTAGGATTACAGGCTTGAGCCACCGCCCCCGGCTGAATTGGGGGAATTTATCACTTTTTGAGGTCTCCAAAATATCTTGGCATTACTGGACCTGTCAGAAGCTGATATTCTTTACTTACCTCAAGGACAGCAACTTCAAAAGGAAATCATGTAGACAAGGTACCAGGTCAGTCTTTTTCAAAGTCTATTGGCCTTATTTATTATTATTATTATTATTATTTTTTTTTTTTTGAGAGGGAGTCCCACTCTGCCGCTTAGGTTGGCATGTAGTGGCGCCGTCTTGGCTCACTGGTTCAAGTGCTTCTCCTCTCTCAGACCCCCGCCTCAGCCTCCAAAAATGCTGGGATTACAGGCGTGAGCTAGGGCGCCTGTCCCCAGTCTCAATTTTATTTAGCAAAAATTGCTAAAGTCATGTAAACTTTAAAAGAATCTGAATTTATTAATTTATGAGAGTTCATTTATTTTTAAGTTGATTTGATGATATGTAGACAGTACACATACATAAAAATATGGACAAACATAAATGTTTTGTAGCTTTGATCTTACAATTTTTCCATAAGGCAGATAAAACTCACTAGTTTAAAAGCACAGTTAGATAAAAATGGTGCCACGGTAAATGCAACAAATTAAACTTTACCTGTCCCACATGGCTAAGCCCTTATTAAGTTTTAGAGAAAAAAGTATAGCGTATTTGCATCTCAAAGCCCAGAGAGAAAATTTAAGCTTTCTCAAGCAATTAGGTATGTCAATTAGACATAAAACAAAGAAAGGTTAAAAATGAATGCCAAAGAAACAAACATAGGAATTCACCACATAATTTTATAAGGAGACCAATTTTGGTCTAATATTAATAGATAGTTTGCAATTTTGTCTGCCTTTTCCAACTGGACCACTGAGGTCAGGGTGGAGCCTGCTATCTAATAGGACCAAAAAAGCATTTGCAGCTTCTTGGGGCTAATACTGACACATCTAAAAGGCAGACACAGCCAGAAACCACAGCACTTGGATCTCCCGAAATCTAAGATCCCATTCCTACACTGAATCCCAGGTACCTTAGATCCAAGGCAAAAGGCAGAGAGGGAAACACCATGGGGCTGAGCTGTTTAATGCTTTTATAGCGCACCTCTCTGCAAGGACATTCCCTGAGGCTAGTGGATGACGCAGCACCAACTGGCCCACTCTGTGATTAGCTCATCCCCCACAGAAGTTGTATCCCTCAGTGGTGAGTGCTCTTACAGTCTCCACGTGTCCAAACTACACTCATCATCATATCGTGGCCACAGCTCCCAGATCCTCACAGACAAACCTAGTCAACAATTTTACTTATTCCAAATTGCCATTTACCATCAGTTTCTGTTTGACTTGGTCAGAAATCGGAAGATTTTCTTATCTAAACTTGCAAATAAATGAGGAGGATAGAAAGCCAGTGTTTGTTTCCTGTAGTAATAGCCATTCATTGCAGCAACTATTAATTCCCTTTAACATCGCACCTTTGCCGATAACCCACTAGTTAGCACATATACAAAGGTCAATTGCTTTTGTACAGTTTAAAATAATTCTTGGTACTCCCCTGAAGCTGGAGAGATTGGGGCCTTTAATGTAAAAGAAAGCAGAGCTTCAGATCTAAGTAGAACCCACCCATGACTTTCGGGGTTCCATGAGCAAGACAGATGATCCCAAAGTGGGGGTGAGAGGTGAAGCCAGCTGGACATTCTGGGTCGACTGGGGACTTGGAGAACTTTTCTGTCTAGCTAGAGGATTGTAAATGCACCAATCAGCACTCTGTAAAAATACACCAATCAGCACTCTGTGTCTAGCTAAAGGTTTCAAAACGCACCAATCAGCACTCTGTAAAAATGCACCAATCAGTGCTCTGTAAAATGGACCAATCAGCACTCTGTAAAATGGACCAATTAGGCCAGGCGCGGTGGCTCACGCTTGTAATCCCAGCACTTTGGGAGGCTGAGGCGGGCGGATCACGAGGTCAGGAGATCGAGACCACAGTGAAACCCCGTCTCTACTAAAAATACAAAAAAAAAATTAGCCGGGCGTGGTGGCGGGCGCCTGTAGTCCCAGCTACTCGGAGAGGCTGAGGCAGGAGAATGGCGTGAACCCGGGAGGCGGAGCTTGCAGTGAGCCGAGATTGCGCCACTGCACTCCAGCCTGGGCGACAGAGCGAGACTCCGTCTCAAAAAAAAAAAAAAAAAAAAATGGACCAATTAGCAGGATGTGGGCGGAGCCAAGTAAGGGAATAAAAGCTGGCCACCAGAGCCAGCAGCAGTAACCTGCTCAGGTCCACTTCTGCGCTGTGGAAGCTTTGTTTTTTCGCTTTTCACGCTAAATCTTGCTGCTGCTCACTCTTTGGGTCTGCACTACCTTTATGAGCTGTAACACTCACCGGAGGGTCTGCAACTTCACTCCTGAAGTCAGCAAGACCACAAACCCACTGGGAGGAACAAACAACTCCAGACATGCCACCTTTAAGAGCTGTAACACTCACTGTGAAGGTCTGCGGCTTCACTTCTGAAGTCAGTGAGACCACGAACCCACTGGAAGGAAGAAACTTTGGACACATCTGAACATCTGTAGGAACAAACTCTGGGCACACCATCTTTGAGAACTGTAACACTCACTGCCAGTGTCTGCGGCTTCATTCTTGAAGTCAGCAAGACTAAGAACCAGCTGGGAGGAACCAATTCCTGCCACGGGGGTGTCTGTGGTGCCTTGGCTGTGTGGTTCAACGGGTCTCAGTGGCTAGAAGTCTCTCTCTTAGTTCTTTTTATGTGACAGCCAGAGCTCTGATGCTTTCTTTTAGTGATTTTTTGTCCACTGACTGCCAAATGGAAGAGGTATGGACATGAAGGGGAACATATCAGTGATTAAGAAAACTGGATAAAGATTGAAAATGAAAAAAGAAATAGAAGAAGTAAATGGAAGAAAGGACTTCCTAGAGGAGCCAGTTTGGGAAGACCATAAGCTTCCCAAAAAGGTCAATGAAGTTTGACATTTTTCTCAGCAAAATATCATGCTAATAAGAAAGGAAGCATACCCTCAGAGAATGGAACATATATATATTAATAACATATTAATATATATATTTGAGATATAAAATAGCTTTCAATTTAGCTATTGACCACAGAGATCATTAAAAAAAATCTTTTAAAAATCTCTTTTCATCAGATTTCAGCTAGGACAAAGAAAAAATATTCCTGATGTTTTGGCTTTTATTATTGTTCTAAAAAACTAACTAAAGAAATCTACCAAGTGAGTCTTTTGTGACTTAACCAAGGAAGCACAAGCCATCTCCAAACAGGGACAAAGAAGCAGTCCTCACAAGGTCCAGAGCCACTCCCAAAGACAGGAAAGAAAAAAAAAAAGAGAGAAAAAAGAACACTTACCCACTGCGATTAGAGTGTAAATTAGTTCAGCCATTGTGGAAGACAGTGTGGCAATTCCTCAAAGACCTAAACACAGAAATACCATTTGACCAGCAATCCCATTACTGGGGATATATCCAAAGGAATATAAATCATTCTATTACAAAGACACATGCATGTGTATATTCACTGAAGTACTATTCACAATAGCAAAGACATGGAATCAACCTAAATGATCATCAATGATAGATTGGATAAAGAAAATGTGGAACATATACACTGTAGAATACTATGCAGCCATGAAAAATAATGAGATCATGTTTTTTGCAGGAACATGGGTGGAGCTAAGGCCGTTATCCTTAGCACACTGACAGAGGAACAGAACACCAAATACTACATGTCCTCACTTATAAGTGGGAGCTAGAGGATGAGAATACATGGTCACATACAAAGGAACAACACACAGTGGGGCTTTTTAGAGGGTGGTGGGTGGAAGGAGGGAATCAGGAAAAATAACTAAATGGGTACTAGGCTTAACACTTGAGTGAATAAATAATCAGTACAAGAAACTCCCATGACACAAGTTTATTTATGTAACAAACCTGCATTTTTACCCCAAACTTAAAATAAAAGTTAAAAAAAAAAGAAATACTTAGACAATGTTTTAAGAGTTGGAAAGTTGATATGTTAGTTTTTTATGTGGGCCTCAACCACTTTCAGTTGACCATCTGCATGACCCAACAACCTGCATGACCCCGACAGGCAGCAGGCCAAGCTAATGTCTCAGGACACAAAACAAGACAGACAGGAAAGAAATAGCTACCCATGAAAAGGAGAAAGATAATTATAAATAGGTCTCCCAAACCAAACTTACACAAGAGTCACAACCTAAACAAATGATTTTCTCCTGCCAACCTGAATTTAGGGAGAAAGGGATAAACAGAAATGTTTACCTTCCATTCTCCATCAAGCACTCCAGGTAGAGATCCAGGAGCACTAACCTTGGTAAAAATTGTAACCTTTCTTTGTCGGCTTTTTGTCAGTTGTCCTAGGTCCTCAACTGTAGGCTTGGAAGCAAGTCAGGAGTCTCAGTCATCCTACCTTTGTTTCTAGATCTATGGGGGCTGAGAGGGTGTGATCCCTTCTCTCCCCATTGTAAAAGGTTACAGCCTACACCCCTATAACAAAAATGAGATTAACCAGGGAAAAACATAACGAAGTTATCACTATTACATACACATGTGTCCATAAGAATCATTCAAAATATGAACTCAAAGATGGACCAGGTGATTAAAGCTTAAATGCTTTCTTACAAGGGCCAGAAAAATAAAGGAATAAATGGGTCCAATGCTCAGGCAATGGTTCACAGGAACAATGGTTGTCCTTTTAAGAAAATAATGTTTCTGAGGTTATTTTTTGGAACTGTTCTTGGAATAGATGAGAATTCTGTCTGAGTGTGATGATGATTCCTGGTCTCTTCTCTTCTCTAGTCATCGATGTTTCCTTGTTATTTCACAAGATCCCTAGGGAGGATGTCCTAGCACCATCTCATTGCTTGGGAAGGAAGAGAACAAGACAAGGATAGAGGGACCTATATTCTGAGGCAGCTTATAAGACCTCTCAGTATGTTAAATTTCCTTTGGAAAATTTGGGGCATCACTTGCTGAGCCCTCAAAGCTATAAATGTTGGGAGGCCGAGGCGGGTGGTTCACAAGGTCAGGAGTTCGAGACCAGCATGGCCAACATGGCAAAACCCCCTCTCTACTAAAAATACAAAAAATTAGGTGGGCGTGGTGGCAGGCACCTGTAATCCCAGGTACTCAGGAGTCTGAGGCAGGAGATTCCCTTGAACCCAGGAGGTGGAGGTGCAGTGATCCGAGATTGCACCACTGCACTCCAGCCTGGACAACGAGAGCAAAACTCCATCTCAAAAAAAAAAAAAAAAAAAAGCAGCAGCTATAAATGATTTTTTAATAAGATCTATTTCCAGCATCCCAGTTTCTAAATGAATATTCTAGCCTGTGCTGTAGTAAGTCAAAAAATAAAAGATATAAGGGATCTTCCAGGTTTACTAGGTTAAATTTTTGAAAAGAAGAAAAAAAAATTAGCATTAACTTCTAGTGATATAATTTTGTTCATAGAAAATCCAAAGTAAAATCTAAAACTGAATTACTAGAATAATAAGAAATAACAGTTTTTTGGATATGTGATATTAAAAATAATCCATTTCCTTGGTTTTTGCAGAAAGTAACTAGAAAACATGGTAAAAAAGACATATATTTGCAACAATAGCATAAATATGTATATTTACAATGTATGTAAGAAATACATGGAGACAATTTAGTTTTTCTGAATAACATTTCAAAAATGTATATATGAATAAGTACTGTCTTCGTGAAATGTCTGCTAATTTTTCCCACATTTATCCAAGTGGCTTTCCTTTAATGTGTACATGTCATGAAAGTTACACATATCATTTCTAATTAAATTTTATTGGCCTCAAATTAGCCACAAGACCAAATTTCCATTAAAAAAAGGAAAAATGATTTGGGGAGTACATCTATCAGGCTACAAGAAGATTTTCATGTAGACTTCAGGATTGTAATTATGAGAATTTTATCTTTGGTTAAAAATACTTTGACTGCAGTGGGGTGTGGTGGCTCACACCTGTAATCCCAGGACTTTGGGAGGCCGAGACGGGCGGATCACGAGGTCAGGAGATCGAGACCATCCTGACTAACACGTTGAAACCCCATCTCTACTAAAAATACAAAAAATTACCCGGGTGTGGTGGCGAGCACCTGTAGCCCCAGCTATTCGGGAGGCTGAGGGAGGAGAATGGTGTGAACCTGGAGGTGGAGCTTGCAGTGAGCTGAGACTGCACCACTGCACTCCAGGCTGGGTCACAGGGTGAGACTCCATCTCACAAAAAAATAAAATAAAACTTTGCATTGAAAGGACATTAGATCTAAAGCAACATTTTCATTAGTCATATTGGATTCTATTTTTTACTTTAATAAACTAAAAATTATGTTATCCAATAAGCAGATGCTTTATTACTTTCTAAGTAATTAACTACAGAAAGAAATGATTTCCAAATTGCAAAAAATAATCTAAATACAATGCCGTGCTTTTTTCTAGAAAATCACACCTTCTCTGCAAATTATTCCTTTAATATAGAGGACTTCAGTGTTCATAGATACAGAATATCAATAATTATTTTAATAATAGTATATTATCTATCTCCTTTTATACTCTCATCACTTGATATGGGTGAAGAGTTACATACACTTTTTATTCTGTTTAATTTATATTGCTATAAACTATATATTCATGGAAAATAAAGCACTAAGTGATGCTGGTTTTCTTAAACATGGTTTAACTTATTTTCCATGGGTGACACGTTATTTAAACAGGTGCCATAAATGAATGCTTCCATTTTTAAAAATGAGGACAAGCTCCATACATAATGTATAGTTTTAATATTATTAATGACCAAGTCATTCTTTGGTTTATTTCTATTCTCTATCAATACCATGATGTAGCATTCTAATAAATCATTAGTGGGACACCATTGTAATGTCATCCTACAAAAATGCATCATCAAAACTACTGTGATAAAAGCTGCCCTCGTGATGATGAATAGGTCTGACTCATAAGCACTCATTTAGTACATACCTGCTGTAAAATTAGGAAGGTCTTTGAATAACCAGATAAGCAATATTGCATTGATGATAAAAAAGATTGTATGTTTAATTGTTATGCATTTATTTGTGCAAACAAAAGCTGAGTGGAAAGTCCGTTAAGGAATTTTGAGAAAAGCTTCCTATATGGTCTGTTGTTTTCTGAATGAGTTTGTTCAAAATTTTTCATTTCAAGGATGACTAATAAAATAGGAATACAAAAATATTCACTGAAAATATTCCTAATTCTTTAGAAGTCTACTATATCTAAGAAAATATTTCACTGATTGATTTTATTTCTTCTAAAATGCTCAAATCCATTAGTAAGTTGTTTGTCAGTGGCAAGGGCAGGATTCATGTAGAGTACAATCTAAATCTAAAGCCAATGCTTAAAATTTGTATTACCTAAAATCACCCAGGAGTCGGGATAGACACTTATTTTGTTTTTCCTTTTTGTTTCCCAGTGGAATACTTTATTAGTGCAACATCTGTAAATGTACAGATGTTTTCCATTGTCACCATAAGGTGGAGGATGATCAAGGGATCACTGTTATTATTGAATGAACTATCTCAGCTTACTGGAACCATTTTATAATCAACCACTTGCTTGATGAGCTTCTTAGAATATATTTGGTAGTCTTGATTGTTAAGTGGGCCTCTTGAGTGGTAAAAAGTGGAGAAAGAGTGTTAGATTATCCTTTCTGCTCTAGCGGTCCTATACCTCTATAGATGCCACAGCTGGGTTCAAGGGCAAGAAATTTGGGAAATATGTCAATTTTTGGTTAATGCCAGCCAACTTTACACTGGATCTATTACCTTCGCTTTGGAATAGATGTTTGCTTTCTGATTGACTGAATTACTGAATCATTTCTCCCTTCTTTATTTGAAATATCTACTAGATATTTTCTGTATGCCAATAGAAGATATGATGAAAGCTGAGAGTAAGGGAATGAAATGAACTTTGTCCTCTATCTAAGGGTTTCACAATCTATAGGTAAGAGCAGACAAATAATTTCAGCAACATGAACAATTTTAAAATAAACACATGTTCATTAATAGGAAGATAATTTTTATTTCAATAATTTAAATCCTTAGAGTTTGTAGTAAATAAATGACCATTTCTTCCTTTATTTGAATATCTGATATTAATTTTACTTTATCAAGCTAAGTATTTTCTTTTAAGAATTATCCAACTATTAAATTTTTGAGAAATTGGCTCTAAATTTCTATGAAGATATTGAAACAGTGTTGTGTTTTCCACTGTCACCATAAGGTGTAGGATGATCCAGGTATCAAGTCAGTAAAAGCTACAATTTTCAGTTAGTAAAAACATGTTTGTTGTTGTGATTAAGGTAATCCCTGCTTTTTGTTCCCTAAATAACTAATTCAAATGTTTATAATACTTTTTTTTTGTTGCTGCAACTATTTGTTTCTCCTTACCTTTAGACTTCCTAGTCTACTCATGCCCTTTTCAGACCGTTTTAACACAGCAGCCAGAAATACTGAAATTCTTGTTAGGTTAAATTGTTATCAGTGTACCTGATTGGGCATGGTGGTTCACACCTGTAATCCCAACACTTTGGGAGGCTGAGGTGGGCAGATCACCTGACATCAGAAGTTTGAGAGCAGCCTGACCAACATGGTGAAACCCTGTCTCTACTAAAAATACACACATACAAATTGTATTAGTGTACTTGGCTCAAAAATCTTGTACCAGCTTTTCATTTTGCTCAGGTAAGAGACAAGTACTCTATGGTAGCATGCAAGGCCCACGTGACCTCCTACATCTGCAATCTCATGGCCCATGACACAATACTCTTGCCCTCAACATTCCAGGCACACTCACTCCTTTTCTCTTCTTGACCAGGCAAAGTGAACCTTTGTCTCATGGCTTTCGCACCTGCTGTTTCTTGAACCAGGGAGATTATATAAAAGAAACTTTGTAAATGTTTTCCACAAAACCAATAGTAGTCTTACCAATTTACAGAGCACTAACAATTAATTACATGTTGTGAAACCAAAAGATACTTTTAAAACTACCAATTAAATACAAAAATAAATTTTGATAAACCACACTAGGAGAAAGACTATTTTTCTATCTCTCAGGAATACACCATAAGATTTTTATTTCAAATGAGTGAACAAGGAATAAGTATATGGCTAGAAAACAGAAAAAAATATTATAGCAATGGATCAGAAAGTTACAGATATGTTATATATTATATTTATTTAAAAATCTATTTATAAAATTCAAAACTATATAGAATGTTACTTTCCTGGATTTTAACAGGTGTGGTATTTCTGAAACTGAGGGGTTAATCTGTTTGGGTCTGTCAAACAAACTGCCCTGCTTGCTTCCGGTCCCTTGCTTTTTGCTGTTGTTGTTGTTTTTTTTTTGCATAAAGCTGAAGGCCATCCTACTGAATGCCGTAACTTAACCTTCACTGGCTACATTATAGATAACATTTATGAGTCACCATGGTAACAGCTGCTTCAGTTATTTTTCAGGAACTTCAGGCAGCTCCTGTCCAGTTCAAACCAGTTGCAAATATGGACCCTTCAACAGAGGCTGAGCAAAGGCCTACTAGGTGGCTTTTTGACATCAGAGGGCCCAAAACACCACCCTCAGATCATGCCTCCATTTTCTGAACATATGCCCTAGGAAAAGCCATGAGCCCTGACTACACTTGTGTAAATTACTGATTACTTAATTTTCTTGTCCCTAACCCTTATCTTCTGGGAGGCAAATTTGAGAGCTCTTTTCCTGCCTACTCGCTAGGCTCCCTAGTGAATAAATCTTTTCTCTTTTGCAAAATGTATTGTCACAGTGATTGATTTACTGTGGGCGTGGACAAAACAAACCTGAATGAACCTGGTCAGTATCATTTCCAGCTTATTTAAATTTATAATTGGTAGTGATTTTTTTTCCTCTATCCAAATAGATGTTTACTTTCGTAACTAATTTTGGATTATTTCTTAAAGAGAGCTCCTGTGATTACAAAAACTTCAGGCCTCACAAAGCTGAGATCTGCCTTGATCTTAGCCCACAAGAAGGCACAATCAAGTCATTCAACTCCTTTTTAATCAAGGTTCTCTGAACAAACTAAGAAAAATAGAAACTCTGACATTTCTGTGCTCCCCCCCTCAATATTTTTTATTAGTCATATTCGAAAATCCTAAAAAGGTCCCATCTGTAACATATGATTGGAATTGAAGTTATCAAACCTCAAGCTCAAAACTACTTTTATTTTATTTTATTTATTTGTTTATTTTGAGACGGAGTCCCACTTTGTCACCCAGTCTGGAGTGCAGTGGCATGATCTCTGCTCACTGCAACCTCTCCCTCCTGGGTTCAAGTGATTCTCCTGCCTCAGCCTCCCGAGGAGCTGGGTCCGCAGGCATGCACCACCACACTTGGCCAAGTTTTGTATTCTTAGTTGAGATGGGGTTTCACCATGTTGCTTGGGCTGGTTTCGAACTCCTGACCTCAAGTGATCTGCCTGCCTCAGCCTCTCAAAGCGCTGATATTACAGTCGCAAGCCACCACACCAAACTGAAAATTACTTTTAGCAAGTTGTATAAAACTTATTTATTGATTTAAACAAGGAGAAAAAGTCTCCATGTATTTTAATTATATTTGTTTTTGGGAAAATGAACATAAATTAAATAAACTTTTTTTGTTTTTCTGTTAAACTTTATAGTCCAAATTACATACTTGATAAGATAAACCAATGTATAATTGTTTTTTGTTTTATGTTTTTTGTGTTTTTGAGATGGGGTCTTGCTCTGTCACCCAGGCTGGAGTGCAGAGACATGATCTTGGCTCACTGCATCCTCTACCTCCCGGGTTCAAGCAATTCTCCTGCCTCAGCCTCCTGAATAGCTGGAACTACAGGTGCCTGCCACCACGCCTGACTAATTTTTGTATTTTTTGGTAGAGATGGGGTTTCACCATGTTGCCCAGGCTGGTCTCAAACTCCTAAGTTCAGGCAATCTGCCTGCCTCAGCCTCCTACAGTGCTGGGATTACAGGCACGAGCCACCACACCCTGCCAAGGTTTTAAAGACAATATATTTATTATTTTTCTTCTATGTAATACTAACTTTACTAATAATTGTCAATCATATCTTTATTTTTGCCAATTACTTTCAGAGGACACAGAGTTCTAGTAAGATTATTTTCCTTCATTGAAATAAAGGGCGTACCATTTTGCCCTTAATTAAGTGCCACTTGCATGGCAACATTAATAAGCTCCAATTATATAAATTCAGGGAAGTTTCCATGCTAAGGAAAGGAAGCTGGAGGGTAAAGTGATGATATATTAAATGTTTACTTTTCATTGAACTTTGTGTCATTTATCATTTGTGGAATGAAAAATGCCATGGTGTGTGTAAATCAATAAAAAATACTTTCATCTCTAATAGAATGCTGAGTACTCAATTAAATACACATTAGAAATATAAGTCAAAACACTGTTTGCCATTTAGGATAAAAGTAGTCCATCAGGCCAATGAGGAAAGAAGTTTTAAAATGCTGGTTTTAGAATTTGACTCAGTATCTATAGAAAATAAGAATATTACCATGTCATATTATATTTTTATGTTATTATTTTCTTAACTCTTACGCAAATAAAATAACAGTTAAATCATGACTAGGTGCCTAGCTGTGTCATGTGTTTAAAACTTATGTTTAAATTTTTATGCTAGTATCTCTTTTTTATTGATTTACACTATTTTTTTTTTTCGGTTATACTATAGTTACTGACAATGTTGACATTTACATGAGCCCTGTAATTCTGAAAAACAGCTATGGATAAAGAATCGCACCACCATTCTTTCGTGTTCTGGAAAATGACTCCTTGCGGAGTCACCCTTCCTGTTAAGACTTAGGTAAGGTTCACAGGTGACCCCTTGGTTTACCTATGACAAGGCCAGACACAGAGCCTCCAAAATCTCATTCTTTGCCTCAGATTATTAACTAAAGTGTTTTGTTCTTACTGACCAATTAGAACAAAGTATCTGTTAACCAAACTTAGTTAAAAGATTCTTTCTTTCCCCAAGACTGCTGAACATTCATCTACTCTCATCCTGAGCCAGCATAGGACCCCTGTGTAAGGGCCACTCCTGGAGAATAAACTGGCTTGAGCACAAAACATTTGCTAATGTACTCTCCAATCACGGCACCCTTTCAATTCACCTCCCCATGCATGTTTCTTTTACCCTTGGTTACTCCTCTCTACAAAAGAAAAACCCTTTTGCCTAATTCTTGAGAAACATGCAGATCTTCTATTCAGAGCATTCTTTATATTGCAGTAGCCTTTTCAAATAAAGTCTCTCTTGACCCAAGTCTAGATTTGTTTTTAATTCAACATTATATAACATATTTACATCACAGAAAGTTCTTTGAAGGGTATATCTGAACTCTCTGCACTATTTTTGCATCGCTCTTGTAAATCTCTTGAAAATAAAAAGCTGAAGAAACAAAAGGATATTTCTCAGTTTATACATTATAGGCCTCTTGAAAATTATTTATAAAATTAATAAATTGATTACTACAGAGAAAAAAAGAAGACCAGAAAGTCATACAGTTTAAAATATGACATTTAATACTTAGTATCTACCTAAAGGCTATAACCCCAGGAGTGAGGATAGTTTGTTTCTGGGTGAAGACTTCACCTTGGTTCTTGACACAGTTCTCTTTTACATAGGACAGCATCCCAAGATCTATCCCAAACCATTTTCAGAAATAGCTTTTATATTGGAAGCTTTAGAGGGTCTTGTACTCATAAATAATAACATTTCAAAAAGCTATTTTAAAAGAAAAACTGATTATATGTGAAAAAAGACAAAACATTTTTAGATGTGCAAAGGGGCTATGTTAGTTCAAAAGAATCTAATGCTAAGGATATGTGTGTGTGTGTGTGTGTGTGTGTGTGTGTGTGTGTGTGTGTGTATTATATATAAACTTGTCACTGAGTATATGACAGGCCATTAAATTTTGAAGGAGCAAATTCTTTCTTGCTATTCTTTCTCAATACTAATGGAAACTCTCTTCTTGACCAAATTCTACTCAGGCTCCGGGAAACTCTCTTCTGTACTGAGCTTTGACTTTTGAGTTTCCAGATTTATCTTTGTATTGTTTAGCTTCAGCAAGTGTCCTGTTGAGTTATTTTACCCTAAATCGTTACCTATCCTTGATATCTGATCACCCTCAATATAGATCATGTTCTTCATCCTCCATTTTTCCCCAGATGAGGTCTGATCAACCTGGCTTTCCTTCTGCGAAATTCCTGGGAAGTTAATTTAGCTAGAATCCTACCTTATTCCAGTTGTCTCCTCTTAGTAACTTTCCATCCACCCCGCTCCCACTCTGTTCCTTGGCTATACATTTCCACTTGTTCATGCTGTATTCACAGTTGAGCCAATTCTCTCTCCCCTACTGTGAAACTCCATTGTAGGAACCCCCTTGAACAAAGTCTGCCTTATGTTTCTTTAACAAGTGTCATAAATATATATTTTTTTCTTTAACAGTACAAATCTCATATTCCTGGAGCTTATCTGATATCCTCTTTTTTTCCAGCTTCACTGAGAATCCTAGTCCCACTCAGACCATTTCTCCAGCCAGTGACTTTATGTGTTGTCTTTTGCATTAGCCTTAGACTACCTTCAATTCCATACATCTCTATGCAAACACCATCTTCTTTTCACTATTCACAGATAATAGCACTATACTTTGTCTTTTTTCTGGACATATTTGGTATTGTTTTACACATATACTTGTGGAATTTTAGAAACTATAAAGCAATAAAAATAGCACAAAAGTGTCAACCAGTGCTGCTGTCATCCAATTTGTGTTGTACGGATTTCTTAGTTACAGCTTGTGTTGAAATTATCTAAAGATAATGTTTTAAAGACATGTGACAGTGAAAACATCAGTGGTTGCCAAATAGAAAATAAGAGGAGAGAATAGAGTGAAGAGGTGGAGCACGGATGATTTTTAGGTTGGTGAAACTGCGTTGTATGATACTATAGTGTGGAATGTAAATTATTTTACGTTTCCAAATGCGCAGACTACAAACACAAGAGGGAATCCTAATGTAAACGATGGACTTTGGGTGATTATGATGTGTCAAGGTAGCTTCATCAATTGTATCAAATAATACTACGCTGGTGTCAGAGGTCGATAATGGAGAAAACTATGTATGTGTGTGAGCAGGGTTATTTGTCAAATCTCCAACCAACCTAAATTTTGCTGTCAATCTAAAACTGCTCTCAAAAAATTGTCTTTAATAACATTAATTTAAAAAGACACATTTGGTAGACACTTGTTAAAAATCCTCTTTAATATAAACCAGATAAAATTTTGTATTACAAAAGGAAATAATTGTTCAATTCAAGAAACTTTGAGTATCACATCCAATTTACATAAAATTATAAAAGATTATTTATTACTTTATTATTTTTGTTACATCACTCTTCACTGTTTTCTTAATAATGTGAAAAGTAAAATTATAAAAGCAGAATTTTCTCCCCCTATAGGCTTGTGACTGGCAGACAAAAGGTAAGTTGGTAATGAAAATCGGAAGTAGAAATTAAACAGAGTGCTTGAGGCAAGATCCAAATACTCCCTGAAGTGAGAGATTTCAGAAAATTTTATTTAATATAGGTAAGCTGGGTTCCTCTAGAGGTCTACCTCTATCAGTTCTGAGGTACTTCCCAAAGGAATTCCTGATGAATTGTAACAATATTTTAAAGCCTAAAGTGGAAGACATTTATCTCAAAAGTCCCTAAGTGTGTAGAGGAGAGGGAAACACTCAGGAAGCAATGTCTGCATCGTGGATGTCAACTCATGTTGTCAGATTTGAGAAGGTATTCAACGCCATCTTGCCATGATCATTGTTCTATATATTTCGCTAATTGAATAGCACCAATTTTATATGAAAACATCCCTGTGAAATATCAAAACACGTAGGAAAAGGAAAAGAGTTTGGCCATTAGCCATCTTTAAAACCTGTATTCCCACAGTTTTATCCAAGATTTAATTTAAAAACTAGCATTTGGGACAGTGAAGAATAGGAGAAAGAGAAACACCTGCCAGAAAATCATTTTTCTAACAATACAATATTAAGTTCCATTGAAAAGGAGAATTGGAGTGAAACATTTTTGTTTCTAAGAGTTGCAAACCCAATAAAGTAATGTGAAACTATTAAATGAGGTGACCTGACCTGCTAAAAGCGATTTAAATAGCTAAAAGATACATTCAGCACTTTTCACATGTAGATGGAAAGAGTTGTCTTCCAAAGGGTCAGTTATGTCAGAAAGACTAAAACATGGGGGAGAATATCAAAAAATTGCCCTTTGGTTACTTAATGGAGAGCATTATAAATGACCTTGTGCCTAGTGACTGTAGTTTGAAAAGATTCGGTCAGCTTGCACTGGTGAGTATAATACAATTTTGTAACATATTAATACCAAGTTATTTTCAGCCAGGAGGCAATTATTTTTCCTGGTAGAGTAGGTATTTTGTGGATACTCTTTTAATATGTGATTATAGAATAGATCAGTGTTTTGAATTCCAAAACTGAACAAAACCTGTTGTAAATAAATATATTTATATACTAATCCTGAATATATAATAGTTACTGTAAGAAAAATGTATGCTGCGAAATCATTGTTGGTCTTCATCAAATAATATATTGATAGTCTATATTTCAAATTATCAAGAAAAAGTAGTATTCATTAAAAGTTTATTCCCGAAGAAAGGTAAAATGACAAGTTGTAGTTGTAAAATACACAATAATGTTAGTTGAGTGTCCCTAATCCAAAAATCTGAAATCCAAAAATTCTCCAGAATTCCAACTTTTAGAGCATCAAAATGACTTCATAAGTGGAAGTCATTCATGTCATGTGATAAGTCATATTCAAAACCCAGTAAAAATTGTTTTATATACAACATTATTTGAAATATTATATTAAATTATCTTCAGACTATGTGTAAAAGGTACATATGAAACATAAATTTCATGCTTAGCCTTGGGTTCTGTTCCCAAAATATCTCATTATATACATGCAAATATTCCAAAATCTAAAAAAATTCTTAAACAGAAACATTTTTGTTCTCAAACACTTCAGATAAGTTTTACCCAATCTTTATATCTATTCAGAAAAAGGATCAGAACAAAAAACGAGAGTAATAGAAATGAAAATTGTACCTGACAAATATCTATTTCATAATGCATTTCTTCAAAGATAATTGTGAAGGCTTTTGACATTTAATAGAGAATAGCAAATAGAAGAACCTAAATATCAAATACTGGTTTTCTGCATGTTATTACATAATGCAAAAATGTGATTGGAAATGTATTTACCACAGAGAAACATGTGTAATTTGTTAAAATTCAATTGTGCCTTATAGGTTATGATTCTAAAGTTGTTTCCTGTTTAAAACTGATTCAGGTGATCTCTCAGAGTAAATGCAACTTTATTTGGAATACTAAACTATAAGCTCTGGTGAGATCAGAGATTTCTGTCTATATCCAGGAGATCTGGGACATGGTAGGTCCAAAGCAGGTTAACTATGACTACTTGCCCGAGTCCAGTGAGACAGAACACTCACACACACAGCAAGTTACACGAAGTGAGCATATTACTCACAGCTAGGCAATAAAGGACAACAGAAACCTGGGATTCGTGACAAAGTGGTCCTCCAGGGCTCAGGTAAGCTGCATAGGGAATATGGAGTCTCATCTGTGTGTATCCGTCCCTTGCACTGCGGCTGAGGGATTCCCAAAAGCAGCCTGCCCTAGGATTTTAACCCTAAGAATAACAGGAATCATTGGGCTATAGCATTGAACAGTATCCTCTTTCTAGGTGGAACTGGAACAAAGCCCAGGCGGTGTAAGTCAGTCCCTCTTTATCTCAGGAGGTTGCATTCCCACTATGTGGCACAATTATTTCTGAGACCTACAAACTAGAATTGGGGGAGAACTGGTTTGGCCCAAGGTCACACAGAGAACAGTCCCACAGTGGACATGCAATTTTTATGGGTTGAGTGCATGAAGTAAAGGAATATGGTTTCAAGTATGTATAGGTTTCCCTGCAATATTAATGTTTCTATTTTTTTTTTTACTCTAGAAAGTTCATTTGAAAAGTTCTATCATCATATAATAATGGGAAAATGAAACAGCGTTAGGATGGTTTCACCCTTGATAATTATTAACTGTGTGACATTGGGCAAGTTACCTAGCCATTTTATTCACAGTTTAATTTATAAAAAGTGCTGCTATTTGTTGCACATTATAATTATACATGCTGTATAAAATGTATTTTTTAAAAAATTATGTTTACTATCTATATTGCCTCATAAATAGTTTTCATTTTAATAAAAATGCATTGGGGTGGTGTTTTTTTAATGTAAGCCTGAAGTTCAAAAGGCTGTTTTGTTTAAAAACCTAATGAATTTTTGTAGCCTGTCCCATATAGCTCATCATGTAGCAGTATCTACATTTTGAAAAAATAATGCCACATCAATACTAGTATTATTACTATTTCAATTTGTCATTTAGTGCATTTTATAAAGAACCTGACATTTCAATTCCTGAAAAAAATCTGCTTAACTTTACGTCTATATAACTTTACCTATATAATTTTTTACATGACTAGATAGAGGCAAGCACTTTTTAACTTGCTTTATAGAGACTTGCCTTTAAAATAATTACAATCACTATGTTCTTCACATAGTGCTGTGATTTTCTTTTCATGAATGTTTACTTGGTTGATTCTAAAGAGCTGTCACATTTATTTATTTGTTTCACGGTGTAAGCATGGTTTTGTGAGAGTTCAATGGAAGGAAAGATGAATGTCTGCGTTGTAAAATGAATGTATTGGTATGTCAATGAGGCCATAGACCAATCGGTCTGAACAAACTTGTCTTCCTTATCCTCTGTTAAAGATGGAACTCTTGGAGAATTGGAGGGAGTTTCTTTACTAGACACACACACACACACACACACACACACACACACAACTTTTTTTTTTTTTTTTTTACCACAGAGTTTATTTAAAAAGTTTTATCATCATGAAGTAATGAAAATAAAAAAGAATTAGAAAGGTATCACCCTTGATAATTATTAACTGTGTAACATTGGTAAGTCACATAGCCCTTTTAAGTCCGCATGTATGGCTGTTTGCTTGTGTATAGGCACAAGGCTAGGTGCCAGGAATAGAGCAATAAATGAAAGAAACCCGATCCCTGACTTTTCACAGGAAACTAGCCAATAGTTTGCTGTGAAAGATAAACATTAAAGAGATAATTACACAATTTATTGTAATTGCAATAAATTCTACAAAGGGCAAGTACAAGATGCTTGGAAAATATATATCGGGAATATAGGACCTAGTCTTAGTAAAAGGCAAGGCTCTCCCTGAAAAGTGGGTTCTATATTAAAATTTACATTGATTCTTTTTTTGTGATGCTGCTATCACAGATGTTTCTTTTAAGAAAATATATTGTTTCCTTTCTCTGTTTTCACTGGAATTCCATTATCCAAATTTAGTAAAAATAATTCATTTTATAATATTATTCATGTAAATATTTAAAGATAACACCTCACGGATACATTGAAAATTTTATTTTCAGGGGAAAGAAAGAAAGAAAGAAAAAAGACTTGGTGTTTCACCATAGGAAGGACTTCAGAAATAAATCCCTAGTTGCAAACATAGACCATTAGTTAATATAATAGTTTCATGATAATAACCAGTAGAAAGAGCACATTTACTCAATAATTGACTCATTTATTTAAACATGGGCATTATTAATATTATACTCCATGTTAGATACTATTTTCTTCTTTATTCTTGAAACTCTAACTCTAGTTCTTGAAACGTTTGTATCAAATCTGTTTATGTACTTAGTTTACGAATAGTTACTTGCAAAGAACATTTCCTGCTATTTTCCATAGATCATTTACTTTCACTCTCTTAAGATTTGCTGTTGAATGGTTCATGACATCCTTTAGGACAACATGGGTACTTTAACAACCAAAATCAAAATGCTAGCTCTCCATTTAATTTATCCAATTAATTAGAAATATAGACACTAAGTTATCACATAGATTTATTTCAGTCATTAAGAACTCAAATTTGTTAAGCATGAATAAAATTGAATTAACATTTGGTTAATTTATGAATAAAATTGTTTTCTTTTACATTTTTTAATTTAATAATTTCATTATAGTAACTTAATAGTTTAGCATTATTTTAGAGTAATTCAATAAAAATATAAAAGTATTATTTTATAATTGTGAAAGTTTTGATATAGTGAATTGCTTTAGCTAATGGACACAAATGACTGAAAATGGTTTTTCAGTTAAGTACAGTAGTTAGGTGAGAAGACAGGAACACCTTAAAGTACATTTACATCTAGATGGAGAAAAAATTGATTCATGTTCTCAGCACTTGGTCTAATTCCTATTTTCCCCTCACCAGTGATTAAATTATGTCCTTGTGACAAATGGTCTCTTTAAGCAGGGATTTACAAAATGGGATAAAATAACCCTAATAGGAGAGATGGATCATTTGTCATTTTCTCCAAACTCTCATTCTGGTGAGGAACAGGGGCTGTCTCACAGAGGGTCTGAGTACTTGTAAGTCCTTTTGATGGAAAAAAAAAAAAAAAAAAAAAAAAAAAAAAAAACCACATAGGCTTGGAGAACATCAGTGAACAGCTTCAGGTTCTTCCAAGCCTCTGAGACAGGTAAAATTTCTGATCAGACCACTTCTCATGGTGTGGGTGCTTTGCTTATGTGTTGGCAGTCAAAGCCATCTGCATGGATTTGAGATACAGTTTTCAATAAGGGTAAAAGAAGGAGCAGATTTAGAACTTAATTAGAAACATGCTGAAGATAAGGTGTAAGTTAAAAAATATTCAGAGAACTAGCAAATATAATGAGGACAGATCCTGAAGTAGACAACAACTCTTGATGACATTAAACTCAATAAATTAGAGCCAAGAGAGTTTTAACTAAAAACATATATATTTTCTTTGAGTGTATATTATATACAAGCAATTGTGAGAGGCACACTTCTTTAAAGTAAACTGATACAAAAAGCATGGACATGTATGCAGTTTATGATCTGCTAAAGAAAGCCAATTTTTGGAATATTAATAGCAATTATAACACAGTTCATGCTATAGAGATATATGCAAAGCCATGAACACTGTAATTGAAGAAAGTACGTCTGTTTGATTATCAGTGTATCTCCTGGCACATTACTTACACACTGGATATACAGAGATATTTGAGGAGTTAAAATGATGACTTCTGATGTCTTGGCCAACACTGTGAGGCCTCAGTTAGTGTCTTAAGTCAAGGACACGGCTGTATGCACTGGTTCTTTTCTTCTTTCCATAGGTTGGCATCATTGCAGTAATCTCTGGAGTTACCTGTATCTTGGAACTAATCTTTCTTTGTGTGTAGGATTCAAGAGTACCACTACCTTACCATGTTTGGCTACACACTCTTATATATGTAAATCCTGAAAATGTTAACTTATATACCTACTCGAAATTTTAAAAGCAGAAAGAGGGAAGGAAGGAAGGAAGGAAAGAAGGAAGGAAGGAAGGAAAGAAGGGAGGGAGGGAGGGAGAGAGGGAGGGAAGGAGGGAGGAAGGAGGGAAGGAAGGATTAAAGAAAGAAAATATCCAGAGCAATATTAGAAGGCAAAATTAGAATAAAATGTGTAAAATATGTGTTCAGTTATAATAAATACCTTTAAATTTAAACAGTGATTAGAAGGTCACATTTTAAAATTTAAAGCAGTTTTAGACAAAAGAGAAAAGAGACATGGCAAAGGACTTAAACTATAATTATCACAACAAAACTTTAAGAACAATATTATCTTTGTTACTTTTTGTTATTCATGTATAGTTGAGTTACGATCAGATTATTCAGTTTGACATATGGGAAAGTAGCATTTTAGAAGAGTTTAGGAACTTACTCAGAGTAAATATGACTGATATACAGCCAAACGTGAACTAGAACTCAAGTCAGATGGCTATCATTTCCTTGCTCCTAATACTACAGACTTCATCCAGTTATTACAGTCAGATATTATTTACTCAAATTTTTGTGTAATTTAATTTGTTTTAGTAAAATTCAACTTTTCATGATCAATGTTGCATGCAAAGAAAGTCTACTTTTTTGGCAATACCACAAGAACAGACTGCTCCTTTGATAAAACAGCAAATCAAAAGGAAGAAAAAAACTTGATCAATGTACACTTGGGAGAAGTTCACAGTGCCAAAATGTAACTTTAAACCAGGTATTTCAAACTCGTACAAATGAAACCTCAATAGCATTCATTCCATTGAAGATAAAAATCAATAAAATATGTTTAATCTGGGAGAATGGTGCACTTTGATTGTGTCACTTCAAAAGGTGTTGAAATTATACAGAAGCAACAGTTTCATACATTTTTGAAACTATTTTCAGAAGTATTCATGCTTTGGGATTATCAGATTTTCTTCAGATTTTTTTGAATCATTATCCAAAATGCTTAGTCGCCTTCATCTTTCATCTTCATGACATGACACTTTATCACATAGTGAGACACCTGCTGCAGGCATGGCTTTTCTTGTGAGTAAGCTGCCACCTAAGAATCATTTGAAAGATAACAGGCACTTTTTCATGGGGTTGTTTGATTTTTCTTGTAAATTTGTTTAAGTTCCTTGTAGATTCTGGATATTAAACCTTTGTCAGATGGGTAGATTGCAAAACTTTTCTCCCATTCTGTAGGTTGTCTATTCACTCTGATGATAGTTTCTTTCACTGTGCAGAAGATCTTTAGTTTAATTAGATTCCATTTGTCAATTTTGGCTTTTGTTGCAATTGCTTTCGGCATTTTTGTCATGAAGTCTTTGCTCATGCCTGTGTACTGAATGGTATGGCTTAGGTTTTCTTCTACAGTTTTTATGGTTTTGGATTTTACATTTAAGTCTTTAATCCATCTTAAGTTGATTTTTGTATAAGGTGTAAGGGAGGGGTACAGTTTCAGTTTTCTGCATACAGCTAGCCAGTTTTCCCAGTACCATTTACTAAATAGGAGATCCTTTCCCCATTCCTTGTTTTTGTCAGGATAGTTGAAGATCAGATGGTTGTAGGTGTTTGGTGTTATTTCTGAGGTCTCTGTTCTGCTCCATTGGTCTATGTGTCTGTTTTGATACTGGTTCCATGCTGTTTTGGTTACTGTAGCCTTGTAGTGTAATTCAAAGTCCAGTAGCGTGATGCCTCCAGCTTTGTTCTTATTGCTTAGGACTGTTTTGGCTATACAGGGTCTTCTTTGATTTCATATGAAATTTAAAATACTTTTTTTTTTATTTCTTTGAAGAATGTCAATGGTAGTTTGATGGGAATAACATTGGATCTATAAATTACTTTGGGAAATATGGCCATTTTCACAATATTGATTCTTCCTATCCATAAGGATGGAATGTGTTTCCATTTGTTTGTGTCCTCTCTTTTTCCCGTGATCAGTGGTTTGTTGTTTCCTTGAAGAGGTCCTTCACATCCCTTGTTAACTGTATTCCTAGGTGTTTTATTCTCTTTGTAGTGATTGTGAATTGGAGTTCATTTATGATTTGGCTCTATGCTTGCCTATTGTTAATGTAAAGGAATGCTTGTGATGTTTGCACACTGATTTTGTATCCTGAGCCTTTGCTGAAGTTGCTTATCAGTTCAAGAAGTTTTGGGGCTGAGAGGATGGGGTTTTCTAAATACAAGATCATGTCATCTGCAAACAGAGACAAATTGACTTCCTCTCTTCTTATATCAATACCCTTTATTTTTTTCTCTTGTCTGATTGCCCTGGACAGAACCTCCAGTACTGTGTTGTTGTTTTTTTTTGTTTTTTTTTTGTTTTTTTTGTTTTTTTGTTTTTGAGACAGAGTCTCGCTGTTGCCCAGGCTGGAGTGCAGTGGCACGATCTCGGCTCACTGCAAGTTCTGCCTCCCAGGTTCACGCCATTCTCCTGCCTCAGCCTCCCGAGTAGCTGGGACTACAGGCACCTGCCATCTCGCCCGGCTAATTTTTTTGTATTTTTAGTAGAGACGGGGTTTCACTGTGTTAGCCAGGATGGTCTCGATCTCCTGACCTCGTGATCCGCCCGCCTCAGCCTCCCAAAGTGCTGGGATTACAGGC
The DNA here is from genome assembly GCF_009828535.3 of Hylobates moloch. Lineage (NCBI taxonomy): Eukaryota > Metazoa > Chordata > Mammalia > Primates > Hylobatidae > Hylobates > Hylobates moloch. The sequence continues at coordinate 150,544,153 of NW_026652279.1, forward strand.
ATGAGCTACCGCGCCCGGCCAATACTATGTTGAGTAGAAGTGGTGAGAACAAAGGATATGGACAGACACTTTTCAAAAAAAGACAGTTCTGCAGCGAACAAACATATGAAAAAAAGCTCAGTATCACTGATCATCAGAGAAATGCAAATCAAAACCACAATGAGATCATCTTATGCCAATCAGAGTGGTGATTATTAAAAATTCAGGAAACAATAGATGTTGGTGAGGCTGTGGAGAAATAGGAACGCTTTTACACTGTTGGTGGGATTGTAAATTAGTTCAACCGTTGTGGAAGACAGTATGGCGATTCCTCAAGGATCTAAAAACAGAAATACTCTTTATTATTTTCTCTTGTCTGATTGCCCTGGCCAGAACTTCCAATACTATGTTGAATAGGAGTGGTAAGAACAAAGGACCTGGACAGACACTTCTCAAAAAAAGACATTTCCACAGCCAGAAATACCATTTGACCCAGCAATCCCATTACTGGGTATATACCTAAAGGAATATAAATTATTCTATGATAAAGACACATTCACACATATGTTTATTGTAGCACGGTTTACAATAGCAAAGACATGGAATGAACCCAAATGCCAATCAATGATAGACAGGATAAAGAAAATGTGGTATATATACACCATGGAATGCTATGCAGCCATAAAAAGGAATGAGATGATATTCTTTGCAGGGACATGGATGAAGCTGGAGGCCATCATTCTCTGCAGACAAACACAGGAACAGAAAACCAAACACCACATGTTCTCACTCATAAGTGGGAGGTGAACATTTAGAACACATGGTCACAGAGAGGGGAACAACACACTCCAGGGCCTGGAAGGGTGTGGGATGAGGGGAGGGAACTTAGAGGCCAGGTCGATAGGTACGGCAAACCACCATGGCACACGCATACCTATGTAACAAACCTGCACATTTTGCACGTGTATCTCTTTTTTTTTTTTAGAAGAAATAAATAAAAAAAAAGAAATGTAACAGGCAGGCCACCTTCATTTAAAAACAAAAGCCTTCCTATTTCTCGCACAGAATGCTTGAATTTAGTCAAATTATATACTGCTAAAAATGAAGACTGATGGGTACATTTGTAATTAATTTATTTACTAGTATGAAAGATGGTACCTTTTCCCTTAAAATGTATCCTTTAAAAGTATTAAAAAGTCTAGTACACATAGAGGATGAAATTGTCAGGTGTCTCTTTGAAAGCTGTAATGTGTCAATCACCACCCTAACAATCCACAAGAAATTAATTGCATTCTACATATTTTAATTTATTATTATTTTATTAAACTTTTTCTAGTTCCTCAAAACTCCCAGAATCCATTTTTAAGAGCAATAAGCAAATGCAACGAAAATAAGCAGAAAGCAAAAACATATGACAGGCATAGGATGCACTCAGTACGTCTACAGAAATGTAATTTTATGTAATTTGCCTACCTCATTCATAGACACTGAGTAGTCTAAAGGGGCTACATAATTAACAGTCTACATTGCTTTGTTTTCTTCAGGAGAGTAGAACAACCCATTCGTTTTTGTTTTTTTTTTTAGAGAAGACTAATGGATTTCTATGCTAAATAGTTATGATATTTATAGTCCATTGAAACCAATATAAAATATGAACAAAAGTATTGTAAAGGCTACATTTTAAAGGTACGTAAGACTGACCTACTGCTATAGGCTATGGCAGAAATATCCTACCATATTACTTCCTTACATTTCTTCATAGAGATGAGAGAGATATGAAGAATCTATACATCTGAAACAAAAACGAAGGATGAAATTTATTTGCACCTTACAATTTGGCAGCCAGTATGATAGTAACTGTCACATATGTTTCATATTTAATTCTAAAAAGAAGTGAGATGTTTGTGAGCATAGGCATTTTGAATATCAATAACCCGAGACTCAAAAATGTGAAGTAATTTGCTCATATTTAATATTTTATCTGTAAAAGCATCAACAGAAAAATAGAAAAGCTTCAATATCTGAGTTTTTCTCACATCATTTGGATTAAACTTTTAATGATGCCTACAGAATACATTAAGTTTTGGTGTAGATGTCAGTGCTTAAACATACAGTAAGTATATTTATTTGTTAACTCATGCAATCGATGTTTGAGCGTGTAGTAGAATGTGATAACCACTCAAAATATTAAAGGAAATAATAATATGTAAGACTCATTATCCCAAAAGGCTTTCAGAGTAGAGAGTTAAACAGGGGAACAGGCACTGCTATGATTTCCATAAATGTTATGAAAAGTGTATTCACATGGTAGTATCAGAACAATGGGAGAGCACATGCCAACTCTGCCATGAGCCTCTTGGTATATCTGAGCAGAGTCAGCTCTCAGTGTGTCTGTGTGGGGAGGGGGAGTGCTGTATGTGCCTATCTCTGGCACAGCCAAGAGTATTTGAAAAGAGTAAGAGGCAAGAGATCATGTGGTCTAGACAGCAAGAAAAGATAGGACTTAAGTACATCTAAAGTATAAATACTATAAATAGGGACATGAGTGTGGACAGGGATGGAGGCTCTAGTATGCTGTGTGAACACTGTTTTATCCCAGGAAATGTAGAATCATAGGAGCGAGTTGCATTATGTTTGTGTGATAGCTAGATTACTCTTGTTGTAGAATCGGAAACAGGCTTATGGTTAACAAGAATGTAGACATACAGACCAGTTGCCGAAAACTAGAAGAGAAATGATAATTTGAGCTAACATAATAGAAGGATTTGAGAAATTGGTGTGTGGATAGATTTTGGGAGGGTAGTATTATCCAGCTGCATAAGCCTATCTACATAGCTCTATATATTGTATTTATATTTATTATAACTTCATAATCCATATTATAGTGTGTTCATAGCTTTACCCTGTGGCACTTCTATTGTTCTTGCATTAGCTATTGCTCAACATTCCTGCTCAGGATTCTATGTGTACAAGCAGTCATGCATTTGTTCAGTTCTGAAAACTTCTCAGCCATTAACTCTCAGAATGCTGTATTCCCTTCATTCTCTCAATCTGAAATTCCTCTTAAATATTCATAAGTGTTCATTTTGAGGCTTTCTAACCCTGCAGTGGGTTTTCACAAATATACCACAATAAGCCCTGATCTTAAAAATCACAAAAGTATTTTCTGACTCTGGGGAATAGTGGATATTTTCAGAATTGCTCATCCTCCCTTTAGACCACTTTAGGCCCCTTATGCTTTGGAGAGGCTTCTGGAACTGTTGCCTTTCTAACTTTTATTGGATTCAATTGGATTAGAACAATTACCGGGCAGTATAGTATAGGTACTCTCTCCCTTTACTATTTTATCCCCAGCAGAAAGGATAAGTATTTAAAGAACATTAAGCTAATATGCCCTCACTTTCATGCCTAGTTGTCTGGGAGAATAGTTTAAATATAGCAGAGTTGGTTCTATGGATATGGTCATCTATTTTATTCTACTTGGGTCTGGGTTCAGGTCCCAGTTCTGGCCCAGGACTATATGCTTCAGTGCCTTTATGTCCACATTTCCATATTTCTAATACTCTTTTACACCATTCTGTGTTTACAAGTATCATGTAATAAGGGCACTTCTCAAGTTCTCTACTTCTCAAAATGCATAATACCAATCTACACACTTACTATAATGGAAGATAGCGTAAACGCGAGCCATAAAATGAGTTACCAAGTATAGCTATTTGACCTCTGCTCTCCGGCCGGTATCTGCACCCCTACACACACACAGCATGGCCATGCGCTTCACAAAACCATGTGGCCTACAGGATGGAACATTCACCTGACATAAATTTACTCTTATGAGCACCAGACCCCTCCACGTTTTTCTTTTCCCAAGCTTTCTGTGATATTCTGCAACACAAGAAGCTTGGTTTTATTTTGAGCCTTAATATTTTCATATGTTGTAAAAAATCGATAGTAGATTAATAGACAGATTTACTTTTTGATTCTCTAGATCACCTATAGTTTTTCAAGCTTTCTGTGCCTTGGATCTGGCTAAAAGTCCCTTCCCCTGATCTGCCACCAAAAACAAACACATTTTGTATTTTACTTGCAAGTCTGCAGAGCCATGGTCACAGCTACCAACTGCTGTATTAAGTCCTCTCTCGTAGTCAGTATTCTTTGGTGATACGTGACAGATAGTCAATGCAAACTACTTCAAGTTCAAAATGAGATTTATTGGTCCATGTATCCAGGAAGAGCAAGGGTGAAACTAAGGTTGAGTGGAACCAGGAAATTAGATGTCTTCAGGATTCTTTCTAGATCAGTCTTTTACAATTTTCTTTCTAGGATAACTTCATTGTGTTCCTGTGCAGCAGGCATCTCTGCATGAGAGACATGTTGATGGTAGTTCTGGATTTGACGTGAATACTTTCAGGAAGATGACACTCTCCACACTAGCTATAATTAGTAAAATCTTAGAGAATGAATCAGGTGTTCTGGTGTGAGTCATGGTGTCTCTTGACTTTGGGAAGTAGATTTTTTTTTTTTTTTTTTTTTTTTTTGATACAGAGTCTCGCTCTGTCGCCCAGGCTGGAGTGCAGTGGCGCAATCTCGGCTCACTGCAAGCTCCGCCTCCGGGATTCACGCCATTCTCCTGCCTCAGCCTCTCTGAGTAGCTGGGACTACAGGCACCTGCCACCACGCCCGGCTAATTTTTTTGTATTTTTAGTAGAGACGGGGTTTCACTGTGGTCTTGATCTCCTGACCTCGTGATCCTCCCGCCTCGGCCTCCCAAAGTGTTGGGATTACAAGCGTGAGCCACCGCGCCCGGCCGGGAAGTAGATATTTTTAACAAGTTAAGAAATGGAGGCAATGTTAGTCAAACTACGCATGTGCACACACACACACATACACAAAGTGTGTATGGAAGAAAAAACAATCTCTGGCCCCATATTTGCAGAAACCTCTGCAGAACTGGAGATTCCATATACTTAGCTTATCTTCTTTAGCTTGGCTTCTCTTCTTTCACCTTTTACTTTCTGTAATACAAGTAGTGTAAAGGCTGTCTTTGGTCTGGTAACTGGTGTTTTTAATAAAGTGCACCTTTTAGGAGTACTGCTCTTAATATTGATTCTTCTTTAAACTACTCTTCTCTTTTATTACATCTTCTGTTACAGAGTCTTACACTTCAATTCTTAAGGGAATTATTTTTCTCCTATACTTTTATTAGTGATTAGGACGAGCACAAAGATCTATTTTATCCTGACACTCCTACACAAAGAGCTACCACTAAGGGCTGTCAGACTGCACCTGGCATAATTGGAAGAAAGGCAATTCACCTAGACTGTGAGTTCACCAGGTTCCCCGTATTCAAGTATCCTGAAACATTTGTCCATTGTTGCTAAAAACTTGTTTGCTTTGAGAATACAGTTAAACTCCAAATGTTGGGTATCTAAGCTTTCTCTAGAATATTCTCAGCTTTTGATACTTCATAACAGCCAAACTAAGTTAAAAGTTCCTCATTTATTGCCCAATATTGGGTTTCTTAATCGCCAAGTTTAGGATCCTCACAGCCAATGTCTTTTATCACATCTGTAACAGATATAAACTTTGCAGAAATTAACATTAGAAGTATCAAGGATTAAAAATATTTTCTTGAGTCTTCCTTATATTCTTATGTAATCGAAGAGCAACAAACACCATCAGGAAACCCTACTAAGACTATTTTCACATTCTCTGTGTCTGAGCATTGAATAAAGCCCAGGGATTTAATCTTACGTCATGGCTTTAGTAAGTTTGGTGTTTGTTTATTTTTATTAGCAGCCTCACAACCTTTCATTGGCACTCTAAAAGCAGTAAATAACTCAATGAACACATCTGTTCCAGATTACCAGTTCTCTCTGTTACTGTAATTGTTCTACTTAGCAGTTAGTTTATCTTCTAGTCACTAGTATGAAGTTGTGCACTATATAATTATTCACAAAGGTTCTAGATTAGGACTTCAAACATTATCTATTCATATAAAGGCTTATGATCTCAAAATTATATATTTCCTTAATATTTAAGAAAATAGTCTCTCCAAAAAATATCAACTCACTTTTGAGTTTTTCAGTTTTTAATTTGCTGTATAACAAATTACCACCTATGTAGTGGCTTAAAACAACACCCCTCTATTTTCTCACAGTTTTGTGAGTTAAACATCCAGGCACTGGTTTCTCTGCTCAGCAGCTCACAAGGCTTAAATCAAGGTGTTGCCCTGCCAGGGCTGTGTTCTCATTAAGATTAGTTTCTTCTTCGAAGCTCAGATGGTTGTGGCAGGATTCATGGTCTATAATTACAGAACTGAGGTCCTCATTTCCTTGCTGGCTACCATCAGGGGCCTCTGTGAGCTCATAGATGCCATCGGCATTTCTTGCCTTCTGTCTTTAAGCTAGCAGTAGACAATCTGCTTTGCATCAAATATCATTAAGCCTTTGAAGAATCGTTTTCACCAGGAAGAGGCTTCTCTCTTTTAAGGGCTCACCTGATCCAGTCGAGCCCAGTGAGGATAATCTCCCTATCTTAAAATCAAATGATTTCAGGCTTTAGTTATATTTGCAAACTGCCTTCACTGCAGCACCCAGATAAACATTTGATGATTAACTGGACAAGATGTGTGATACATTAGATGCTGGGAATCCTGAGAACTACTGTAGAATCCTGCCTAGCACAACAGAGTATAGTTTCATTTATTCTTTCACTAATTTCCTGCAGGGAAAAGTGAGATCATGTTATTACTCTCAGTGAAATTTACTATTATTTGAAGATAATGAATCTGGAGTAAAAATAAGTATGATTTACAGTACACTCACATACACACACAAATATAAATCAATAGTCATATGAGTGAATTCCTAAGAAATATCACCAACAAAAATCAAAAGGGAGATGAGGGAAGAGGGGAAGAAGGTGGCAGAAATTAAGCCTACACCCTTTGTGCCCCCTAAGGAACAGCAAATTTTAACAACTATCTGCATACAGAAAAGTACTGCCACAAGAACCACAAGACAGGTGAGTAATCACAGTACATGGTTTTCATTTCATATTGCCGAAAGAGGTATTGCGGAGGGCAGGAGAAACAGGCTTGAATCTTTGATGCCACCCCATTCACATTCCCCAGCATCAGCCTGGCAGTACAGAGAGTCTGTGTACTGGGGGATGGAGAGTGCAAGGACTGGGGGACTTTACATTAAACTCAGTGTTGCTCTGTTATAGTGGGGAGAAAATCCATGTTATGCTGAGAGCCAGTGCCCACAGACAGAGGGGCCAATTTGGACCAGTCCTAGCCAAAGGGGAACTGCTCATCACGGCAGTTAGAACTTGTGTTTCTCAGCAAGACTCGCCACCATGATGGGCCAAAGCGCTGTGGTGTCCTAGGTAAATTTTAAATGAAGTCTAGGACAGAAGGACTGCAATTCCCAGGCAACTCCTCGTGCTGGGCTGGGCTCAGAGCCAGAGGACTAGAGTAGCATGTGACCTAGGGAAACACCAGCCAGAGTGGCGAAGGGAGTGCTTGTGCTACCCCTCCCCCAACCCTAGGCAGTGCAATTCACGGCAACGAAAGTGACTCCTTCATTCTGCTTAATGAGAGGAGAGCAAATAATAAAGAAGACTTTGTCTTGTACCTTGGATACCATCTCAGCCACAGTATAATAGGGCACTGAGCAGAGTCATGAGGCCCCCCTATTCCAGGCCCTAGCTCCTGGATAACGTTTTTAGACACACTGTTTGCCAGAAGGGAACCTGCTGCCATGAAGGGGAGAACACAGCCCTGGCAGCATTGATTATCTGCTTACTAAAGAGCCCTTGGGCCATGGATAACCGACTGTGATACCCAGGTCATCAAGGACCTTGGCTGAGCCTCTGAGACTTGTAAGCTTCAGGTGAGACTCAGCAGATTACCAGATGTAGTGGTTATGGGGTAAAACTCCTTCTGCTTGAGAAAAGCAGAAGGAAAGCAAAGGGGACTTTGTTTTGTACTTAAGTACCAGCCTGACCATAGGTGGGCAGAGCACCAAGCCAAGTCTAGGGGGTCCCTGATTCTAGGACTTGATTCTTGGATGGCATTTTTGGACCTGCCCTGGGCCAGAGGGGAGCCTCCTACCCTGAAGGGCAAGTCCCAGGCCAGGGAGCTTTCAGCACAAACTGACTGAAGAGAGACTGGGCTTTAAGTGAACATCAAAGGTGGCCTGGCAGAAAACCCCTGTGGGCCGATGATGAGGGAGGCCATGAAGAGAGGCTCCCCTGCCTGTGGAATGGGGAGGGAAGAGCAGGAAGGACTTTGTATTGTGGTATCAGTACCAGCTTAGCCTCAATAGAATAGAACATCAGGCAAATTTTTTAGGTTTTTGACTTAAATCCTGGCTCCCAAATAGCATCTCTGGACCCACAAGGGTCTGAAAGAACTTGCTGTTCTGAAAGGAGGGACCTAGACAGATTTACCACCTGCTGATCGTAGAGCCCTAGGACCTTGAGTGAGAATAGGAGGTAGTCAGGTAGTGGTTATAAAAGGCCTTGGGTGAGACACAGTGTTGTGCTGGCTTCAGGTCTGAGCCAGCACAGTCCTAGGGGTGATGAACACAAGGGTGCTTGTGTTACCCCAGCCCCAGTTCCAGGTGGCTCAGCACACACAGAGAGAGAGAGAGAGAGCGAGAGAGAGAGAGCGATAGAGAGCAACTCCATTTATTTGGGAGAAAGTAAGGGAAAAGAACAAGAGTCACTACCTGGTAATCCAGAGAATTCTTCCACATCTCATCCATGATCAAGTTGGCACCTCTCCAAGTCTGTGAAAACCACAACATCCCAGCACTTTGGAAGGCCAAGGCAGGCAGATAACGAGGTCAGGAGATCAAGACCATCCTGGCTAACACGGTGAAACCCCGTCTCTACTAAAAATACAAAAAGTACCTGCCACCGGGTGTGGTGGCAGGCACCTGTAGTCCCAGTTACTCAGGAGGCTGAGGCAGGAGAATGGCGTGAACCTGGGAGGTGGAGCTTGTAGTGAGCCAAGATCGTGCCACTGCACTCCAGGCTGGGCGACAGAGACTCCATCTCAAAAACAAACAAATAAACAAAACAATATTGGGCTTGGGACTTATGTTCTTTCAAATACCTGAAAAGTCTTTGCAGGAAGGATGGGCACAAATAAGCCCAGACTGTGAAGGCTACAGTAAATACCTAACTCTTAAATATGCAGATACCAATGAACACCTGCAAACATCAACATCATCCAGGAAAGCATGACCTCTCCCAAAGAACTGAATAAGGCACCGGGGACCAATTCTGGAGAAGCAGAGATATGCGATCTTTCAGGCAGAGAATTCAAAATAGCTGTTTTGAGGAAATGCAAAGAAATTCAAAATAATACAGAGAAGGCATTCACAATCTATCAGGTAAATTTAACAATAGATTGAAGTAACTAAAAAGAATTAAGCAGAAACACTAGAGCTGAAAAATGTGATTGACATACCAAAGAATGCATGAGACTCTCTCAACAGCAGAACTGATCAAGCAGAGAAAAGAATTAGTGAACTCAAACAGACACTATCTGAAAACACACAGTCACAGGCGACAAAAAAAAAAAAAAAAAAAATGAAGCGTGCCTACAAAATCTAGAAAATAGCCTTAAAAAGAAATATCTAACTTATTGGCCTTAAAGTGGAGGTAGAGAAAAAGAGGTAGAATGCCCCAAACCTAGAGAAAGATATACATTCAAGTATAAGAAGGTTATAGAACACCACACAGATTTAACCTAAAGAAGACTTAGTGAAATGTGGATAATAATAGTACCTTCTTCATAAAACCATTGCAAGGTTTACACATGAAGTAGAATTATATATATTTAACTCAGTACTGGTCACAGAGTAAAAGAACAACAGATATTACATATGATTATTATTTATAAAAGCATTCTAGCCAGAGCTTGGTACACTCAAAAACATACTTTTTTTATTCTCAATTGTCACAATTCTATTTGCAAATATTTTAATAATTCATAACCATAACCTAGCTAGATAATATTCAAGATTTAAAAAATGGAAACCTTAATTGAAACACTATTGTGAACAACCTTGTTGGTATTTTATGTGGAATAAAATTAAATAAACAGATTTTTTTAATGTTTGAAATAAATATGCACAATAAAATGAAAGCTATGTTAGATATATATTTCAAGCAAACTATAGAATTTCATGACTAGCATCACAGAAAATCTATGAAACTGGTTTTTAACTACCATCATTATATAGTTCTTCCTCAAGGAAATTGAAGACTGACAACCGTGTTTCCATCTGGAAGCATCTAACATCTGTGATTGTAAACATCAAAACACAGCTGTTACAGTTCTGAGTAAGCACTCCGATTTATTTATTTTTGACTTAAAAAAATCTTCAGTTTTCATCAAACATCACAGTTGTTAAGTCATGTTCTTACAGCAGGAGGAGGAAAAACAATTAAGAGAAATCACTATATCAAACATTTAAGAACAATACTCTTCTTGTATTTCATTTAGAGGGAATCGAATCTTTGGTTTAAGAAAAGCATTGGGGGGTTCCTTTTTTATAAGAAACCCCAGAATTTAAAGCTACAGGGATTTTAGAGATCGTTATGTACATTGATCAGATATTTTTGAAAAACACAACAATGTTCAAAGGGGAAAATTGGGCTACTCAAGTTCACACAGGCAGGTGGTCTCAAGGCAAGCAATAGAAGAGTCTTATTCTAGTGTTTGGCATTGGAGCTTCACATTAATTTTAATAAGGAAATGTCTTGCTAAAAAAACAAGTGTATCTTGGTGTAATATAAAATTTTAATTATACATGATTCTAAAAATGATTCCATTTAAAGAATATCATATTAAAATTGATTTTAAATATTGTACATACAAGTAGTTCTGTAAATAATGCCAAAAACTTGAATCACTTTACCAATTCTTAATCATAGTTCTAATTCAGTTTCAGATAGACTAGCTCCTTTAACTGTACCCTCCCCTTCTGTAGCCAGGAAGACCTGAAGAAAAAAGTTCTGCAGCTTTAGTCCTTAAAGCATGCTCACCAGTTTTTATTCTCTACTGGCCTGCAAACTCCTTGAAGGTGTATGGTTTCAGATCTCTTTTGTATTGCTTCTGCATTTAAGCACAGACTCTTTTCAACTGATGCATTGTTTGGCCTTTCAGTCTTCTTTCCTTCATCCTAGTAGACAGGATCATCCTGGGCTCCAGGCTCTGCAGTCTGAAGCTAGGTCCATATCCTAAGGCTCTCCTTCCAGACCCCTGGCTAGCACCCAACTGGAAGGTTAAGATGGCAGGGATTCCTTTAATCTGAAGAAAGTGGGATGCTTTGATTGGACCTGTCTTGATGACCTAGGTAAAAGGGCAACACCAATTCAGTAACACCAGGTTCTGATCACCAGTATTACTGATTCTGATTTGCAACATCTGGGCAGACATTACAGGTTGTAGTTTAAACTTCAGCTGTAACCTTTGAGAGGCCAAGTTTAAAGCCAGAAAATTCTCTCCTACGGTACACGAGTGCCTCCAAGTGGCAAAAAATTAAGGTGCATTGGGTATGACTGAAAGCTAAACACCATACCCAGTTGCACCCAAGCACACTAGCACCTTGGTAGTGGTTCTTTCTGCCAGAGAGAGTCACAGGTAACTTAATTATATATTTTGGATATAGCCAACCTTCGATTTTTAACTCTAAGCTTTCTTTAGACTAGGAAAAGAGGATGATATGATTTACATAACTAGCTTCAATCTTCATCTATAAGATTTGGAAAATAATGATTCCTAACTCATAAGAATATTGTAGGAATTAAATGAATTAAAATGCTTATACCAGTGCCTAGCATATGTAATATGATATTGGTAATATGTAGCAACTATTGGTAGTATGATATATGTTCGATATACTAAATAGTATATCTTATATTGTATATATTCCATGTTTGAATATATAATATATAATATTTATAATATAAGTATATAACATATTACATACAATGAGTAATATATGCTATGCAATATTCATAATGTGAAATATAATATTGAACATATAATGTATAATATTATTATTATGAGATGCATAATTTTTTTGCAGGAGATTGGGCTACAAAATTATTTGACTTATTGCTTGAGAATTGTCCAAGAGAGCTATCCATTAGCAAGGATGGATTCAGTGGCTCAGTAAGTTGTGGCGATTTGAGCATTTTAACATGGAAATCAAGTGGAATTATTGCAAATTTTCCATACAAAGGCCCAAAATGGAAGCCTGATATTATAAAATGGCACAAGAAACTGAGCGCTCTTCCCACTCCTCAATAATCTAATAGACTAAAAGAAACTTTCTGAAATCTTTGAGAGACATATATGCATTCCCTCCTTCCCAACCACGATGGCCAAGAACGAAAAAGAGCATTTGGTGCTAATTGCCTTTATCTATTACCTAGTAATAGCAGCAGAGCGGTTGGCTGCTGGAATGAGCTGTCATGCTATTAGTTGACTCAAAGTTGCACTAACACATGGATGCTCAGTTTGTGAATGTCCAACTCACTCTTTCAGGAGATACACTAGTTCTTATATTATAAAGGATTTCAGTTCTCAGGACTAAGGACAGTATCCCTGACATAGTAAAGCTACTATTCTGTGACCTGTTAAAAATTTAATCTTCTGATTTTCAGAAACTAGTCTAATGGGACTCAGTTGACTTAATTGGCCATTCTTTCTGCCCAATCTCAGCTGAAATTTTTTTTTATTTTTATAGACTTAGGGGTAACAAGTGTAGTTTTGTTACATGGATATATGTAATGGTGAAATCTGGGCCTCTGGTGCACCCATCATCCAAACAGTGTACACTGTATCCAAAAAGTAATTTGTTAAATCAGTTCCTACCCTCCCAGCTTCCCACCATTTGGAGTTTCCAATGTCTGTTATTCCCCTCTTATGTCCATTTGTACCCATTGTTTAGCTCCTGCTTATAAGTGAGACCATGCGTTATTTGACTTTTGGTTTCTGAGTAATTTCCCTTAGGATAATGGCCTCCAGTTTCCAAGCATGTTGCTGCAAAAGACATGATTTCATTTTTTTAAAAATGGCTGAGTAGTATTAAGGGTTACTGAGTAGTAGTAGTAGGGATTTTTTTTTTTTTTTTTAACTTGTGAGTTGTTTCACTTACTTGTAGATTCTGGATATTAGCCTTTTGTTGGATGCATAGTTTATAAATATTATCTCCCATTCTGTAGATTGTCTGTTTACTCTGATGATTCTTTCTTTTTCTGTGTAGACTATTTTTACTTAAATCCCATTTGTCTAATTTTATTTATTGTGTTTGCCTTTGAAGACATAGTCATAAATTATTTGCCTAGGCCAGTGTTCAGAATAAATTTTTCTATATTTTCACGTCTTATGTTTATGTCATTTATCAAACATAGATAATATGTTTGATAATAATAATATTATAAATATGATATTTATCAAACATAGATATCTTTTGGAGGAGTCTTTATGGTTTTCTAGTTCTAAGATGATGCCATCAGTGATCAGAGACGATTGACTTCCACTTTTCCTATTTGGCTGCCTTTTTTTTTTTTTCTCTTGCCTGATTGCTCTGGTTAGGTCTTCGTATACTATGCCGTATAGAAGTGAGGGTTGGGCATCCTCGTCTTGCTCTAGGTTTAAGGGGAATGCTTTCAAGTTTTCCCTGTTCAGGATAATGCTTGTTGTGGGTTTGTTCTACATGTTAATTATTTTGGGTGTGTTCCTTGGATGTCTAGTTTGTTGAAGGTTTTTGTCATGAAGGTATGAGGAATTTTATCAAATACTTTTTCAGTATTTTTAGAGGTAACCATAGGTTTTTGTTTATAATTCTGTGTGACACTGATGATACATTAAGTTTGTGGGTTCTTTGGAGAAGAGAAGCAGATGGGGATGTGATTATCTAATTCTCTAGATTTTCCAATATTCTGTAACATCCTAGAACTTATCTTGTGGAGAGCTCCAATTTAACTTTCTCTTCTAAAATCAGAATAGATTAAATATCATTACATTCTTTTTTTTTTTTTTTTTTTTTTTTTTGAGATGGAGTCTTGTGCTCTGTCGCCCAGGCTAGAGTGCAGTGGCGTGATCTCAGCTCACTGTAACCTCCGCCTCCCGGGTTCAAGTGATTCTCCTGCATCAGCCTCCCATGTAGGTGAGATTACAGGCACCTGCCACCACACCCGGCTGATTTTTGTATTTTTAGTAGAGATGGCCTTTCACCATCTTGGCCAGGCTGGTCTCGAACTCCTGACCTCATGATCCACCCGCCTCGGCCTCCCAAAATGCTGGGATTACTGGCATGAGCCACCGCTCCTGGCCACATTATTTTCATTTTTAATTGCTTGGCATTAAAATCCATTCAATTAAATTGGCCTATGTGGATAGTTTAATTTAAATACATAACGCTGAGGCTAAAAAGAAGATAAATATTTTTGTCCTGAAGGACATTTCGAGATTACTTCTAAACTGTTTACTTGAAGAGGATGAAACAGTTGTGTAAGAGAATAATACAAAGAAAATTATAAAGCCTACTCTTTGCTTTAGTTGTATATTTTACTTGAAAAAGCATGTTTGCTTTGTTGAAAAATAAGTTACTTTCATTAATTTGATATCAAATACTGAATATTGTTATTGGTCTTTCTCCTACCAAAAATAATTTAATAATCAAAAAAATAGAAAATGAAAGAGGAGGTTTCTCTTGTCAAAAAAAGTTGTGTGGCTGGGCGCGGTGCTCACGCTTGTAATCCCAGCACTTTGGGAGGCCGAGGCGGGCGGATCACGAGGTCAGGAGATCGAGACCACGGTGAAACCCCGTCTCTACTAAAAATACAAAAAAAAAATTAGCCGGGCGTGGTGGCGGGCGCCTGTAGTCCCAGCTACTCGGAGAGGCTGAGGCAGGAGAATGGCGTGAACCTGGGAGGCGGAGCTTGCAGTGAGCCGAGACTGCGCCACTGCACTCCAGCCTGGGCTACAGAGCAAGACTCCGTCTGAAAAAAAAACAAAAAAAACAAAAAAAACAAACAACAACAAAAAAAAACAGTTGTGTGCTTTACAGAGACTTTACTTTGGAAATCACTAGAATAAAGAATCTGGCCTTTAATTTAATCTTCATTGTGGTAATTTAATAAATGTATACTGTGGTCTCCCATTTTATCCACCAAAGATCAGTGATGTGTGAAATTGGAACAGGTGTCAGATATTAAAGAACACTCCGTGATAAAGTTTGTAAATAAGAGAATTAAATAGTACTTATTTCGTGGTTATAAGTACCATAACAATAACAGTACCTTTAAAGCTCACAACAACCATGTAATAGACTATTATTGTCTCAAATTTTCAGTGAGGGAAACAAAACCTCAGGAAATGCTCTTATTTGTTCAAGGTCCTGAAGGAAATTCAGGCTCTATTTTGGACCCCAGTCATGTGTCAGTTGCCAAAGTCTATCCACTATATTATTCTACTTCATATTAAAAAGATATCTGCTTTTCTAAGATAGCACCACAAGGGATAATCAGGAGAACAATTTTGTAGAAAATAGTCAGAAATATGTTGGTAGGGGGTGCTTTGGTTGGTGGCATAATGGGAAAAATTTGGTAGTGATAGAGATCAATTTTCAGATTTCAGTATTTATTTTCTTGGATGCCATTTTTATAGAAGTACTAAAAAATATGGTCTGAGCTTGAAATTATACTTTTGAATTTATCACTATTCAAATAAATGCCTCTTGGCCGGGTGCAGTGGCTCACGCCTGTTATCCCAGCACTTTGGGAGGCCAAGTCTGGCAGATCACGAGGTCGGGAGATCGAGACCATCTTGACTAACATGGTGAAACCCCGCCTCTAGTGAAAATACAAAAAAAAAAAAAAAAATCAGCCAGGCGTGCTGGCGGGCGCCTGTAGTCCCAGCTACTTGGGAGGCTGAGGCAGGAGAATGGTGTGAACCCAGGAGGCAGAGCTTGCAGTGAGCTGACATCATGCCACTGCACTCCAGCCTGGGCGACAGAACGAGACTCCGCCTCAAAAAAAAAAAAAAAAAAAAGCCTCTTAGCTTTATAGCTAAGAATAGATACTTGAGACAGCCCGCCCTGGTTTAAATTCTAGTTCTTCCAGGTACTAACTGCATAATTTCAGGCAAGTCACTTTATAATATCTGGTGATTATGAAAGATACTAGCTTTTATTTCTTTTTTTTAATTAAACTTTAAGTTCTAGGGTACACGTGCACAACGTGCAGGTTTGTTACATATGTTTTTATTTCTAAAGAAATTAAAAATCTATGTCTGCTACATGATAGAAACCACATGCATCTGGTCTATATAAGTGCTACATTTTTATATTTTAATACTGGAAGATAACATCACTTTGGACCTTGGTGGTAGGAGTTTAATATGATGATGGTACTACAAAATAGGGGATTTGTTTTTAGCCTTAGCTTCCAGGAAGAAAAGGCTAACCTGAAAAATACTGACAACAAAAGAGAGAACAAAAGAGCATAGATTACATAGTACATCAGAGACCACAGATCTAGAACAAATAATACCTGCATTATTTGTTCTAGGGAACAACAAATAAATAACTTTTAGAATATATATACCAGTATTAAGAGAAATTTACAAAGCATAACCTATTTGGAGACACGTAGTCTGGTAAGGAATATCTGAAAACAAACTTTTAATCACTTCCTGGTGAGAAGTCAGAGAATTCAGAAATTTCACAGGAAAGCAAAATTTTACACAGATGGATGTGGGAAAATATAAGGAACAAGGAATAGATGACTGGCAGAATTGGAATAATGAGAAAGCTTGTACCATCTACATGAGGATATTTCTGGGCTTTAGTACTACTAGTGAAATGCTACCTGTAAAAAATAATTAAAAAGGTGGCTGAAGTTGCAATCAAAACTGTACAATTTAATATAGGTAGATTTATTTTTTGTGCTTAAAGTTTGGCCAGGCGTGGCAGCTCAAGTCTGTAATCCCAGCACTTTGGGAGGCTGAGGTGAGTGAATCACCTGAGATCAGGAGTTTCAGACCAGCCTGGCCAACACGACGAAAACCTGTCTCTACTAAAAATACAAAAATTATCCAGTCATGGTAGCACCCGCATGTAGTCCCAGCTACTCAGGAGGCTGAGGCAGGAGAATCGCTTGAACCTGGGAGGCGGAGGTTGCAATGAGCCGAGATCCCGCCACCGCACTCCAGCTTGGGTGACTCCATCCCCGCCCCGCCACCCCCCAACCCCCCAAAAAATGTACAATGAAGAGTTCAATCACATCAATAACTGGGGAAGGTCTGAGATTTTCTGTGATTTGCAAGCTAACTTGTGAAACTGTTACAATTCCATAGATGCATATGAAACTCTTGGATCAGAGATGAAAGAATGGATAATTTTCAGAAAAAGTAGTAGCCAGAGTATCAGCATATATGCATTGGTAGCTCTGCCGTTAAGTTCTTCAGGGTGATATGAGGAGCCACAGTGAAGGCAGAACACACAATGAGTTGTGGAATACCCAAGGAACACACAACAAGAGATCAATAGTTTTTTGTTTGTTGTTTGTTTATTTTTAGCAAGCGGCAAAAATTTTACCAATTAGCAAATTAGCCAGTCTACTTTCTCTTGGAAAGTGGGAAGCTACACAGTAGCCACACTGCAGTTTTCTTAACCTACCAGTTGCCTATGTGACTAGCCATAGAAAGTGCTCAGTATTAGAAGACAGGTAAACCTTGCTGTCCGGCACAGTTAGCAAGAAGTGCAGGAATGCTGAGGACTCATGATGGAATGCTGAGGACTCATGATGGAATGCCTTTCCAAATAAATGGTCTTCAGTAATGGCTTTTACAACTTTTTTAAAATAATGAGGTTAAGACCTCGCGAATAACTGCCATAGCTATGCATCAGGCTTGGTACAACCTACCACAGTTACGACTCTTGTTCACAGCAGAGATAAGAGACAGAAACTGCCTCCTCCAAGAATTTGTCTTAATAGAGACTTATTTTGCCTTCAATGAACTACATATTACACAGAGAAAAGTGTTGAGCATTAGCACAATTCAACACCCAAATTGATTACGTAAAATCAATGAGTGACTCATCATATTTTAACAATTTATCTTGTCCTTATTGGACTCCATATGTTCTATGCTTGAGGCATAGGCTGGGTCTGTATTTATTTTCCATGAAGAGAAATTTTCCTCTATTCATTATTTAGGAACTATTAATTTTCAGGAAGAAAAGGAACTTGACCATCTCTCATTGTTTTCCACCTTTTGATTTTTTTGTGATTTCTTGAAAATGCATATTGCAAACTTTCACTATCCATCCTTATTGCATCCTTTATATAATTGAAACCTCTACTACTTAATCAAATTTGAAATCACATTTGAGGGTGTAACATGTGGCATCCATCTATGATTCGAATAGCATGAGCATTATTTATGTCAAAACAATATATTCAGTAAGAATTCCTCACCCTGGTCATGAAAACATGTTTATTTTGTTTGAAGATTATAAATGCACAGGTTCATACTTCAATTAGTACCTATATTACTATAGAATAATTTTATAGCTAAAAAATCTAATTTATAAGTAAAATAAATTCTTATTGCCATGAAGACATAAGTGAGTATTTTGTGAATTGTGACTCCAAGGACTTAGGAAATAAAAATTTTGATTAAATTAAGTAAATGCTGCCATGTTGGTCATTATCACTTTCATTGAATAATGCTAAAATGACAAATAATATATTAACTCAAAATGTTTTTAGTGTGAGCCCTGGTTAAATTTCTGTTAATGAAAATGTGCAATATTAAGTCAGTAACAACAAGTATTGTTGAAGACCTACTATTACTTACACAGGTAGATACATGAGAGATGGAACAAAGCAAAATACATGTGCTATATTACTATATTCCATTCATAGCATTATTGAACTATTAATAAATATCAATAATTTATAATAATGACTTTAGAATAATCAAATTCTACATGTTTTATATAATATTAAATTTTAATTTGTTATATCAATAATTATAGCATTTAAAAATCTGTGTGTTATATTGCTTTTTTCTTCACTTCTTAGATACCCTACATTCACCCATAAAAAGAGTTCTTGGCTTAGGAATATACCAAGAACAAAAGCTTGTGAAATAGAGGTGTTTTTCAATTACTGAAGAGGACTATTCAAAAATGAAGACAGAACACAGTCACTGCCCAGAAATCATATTAAAAGTTAAAGAATTTTGCTGGGTGTCTTCACTCTTTTTCATTTGGTTGACTCACGTTCTTAATCTCAGGATAGCAAATTTTTATATCGTATTAGAGAAGTGTTTCTTTACTATACCTATTTGTATTAGTCTGTCCTCAGGGTACCCATAAAGACATGCCCAAGACTGGGTCACGTATAAAGGAAAGAGGTTTAATGGACTCACAGCTCTACATGGCTGAGGAGGCCTCACAATTATGGAGGAAGATGAAGGAAGAGCAAAGGGATGTCTTACATGGCAGCAGGAAAGAGCGTGTGTGCAGGGGAACTCACACTTATAAAACCATGAGATCTCATGAGACATATTCACTGCCATGAGAACAGTATAGGGGAAACCGCTCCCATGATTCAGTTATCTCCACCTGGCCCTGCCCTTGACACAGGATGGCGGGAATTGTTACAATCAAAGTGAGATTTGCCTGGGGACACCCAAACCATATCACTAATATAATATGACATAAGTGTTGTTTCATATTATTTTGCCTTATAAACTGATTTATATTAACATGACTGATGTATGTTACTATGAATTATTTTATGAACATTAAAGTTTAGTTATGGATTTATCTGAAACTAATACTTATTAATATCTCTATTATTAAATGAAATATTACCTGTTAATATTTGAGTAATTATTTTATTTTTATTATTCATATATTTAAAATTATACTACAATAAAATATTAAATTTTAATAGTTCATTATATTAACAAAAAAACATATTTGAAAGGCCACTAGCCTTGGTTATTTAATGTACCCAACATTTTTGGAGAAAATTACAGTATTCATATAGTACTTTAAAAAATTTAACATTTTAAGAATAGTGCATCGATTAATGTTCTTGGTATATTTAGCAAATTTGAAAATCAAAGAAAAAGTGTAGAGTAGTACATCATGTTTATAAGTGAAGAATTATTATTTATGAATTTTTATTAGGAGAATAGTAGTTCTTTTACTATAAATCCAATAATTTCTAAAGTGATATATTCATTTATTCTTGAAATCAATAAAGTTATTGCCATGTAAAATGGAAAAAAAAATCAGATCTTTTGGGAATTTAAAGACATTCACATAATATATTGGGATTATTTATTTTATTTTATGGAAATAAACAGCTAACATCTTCAAAACAAAAGTTACAATGTAAAGGATTGGAGCACATAACAATGTTAGCTTTAATAAATGTTGTACCAGGACTCTACACACATACTATGACTCTTTGTTGTCGCCTTAACATTCCAATAGATGGCAAATAATACACATCATTTCTCTCTCTACTGAAAGATGATATAACGAAAAAATTTAAAAAGATAAGTTTGAGAATATAAATGCATACTTTTAGAATGGAATTAAAACGTATATGCTAATAAAACAATAGAAACAGATGTCACTGAGAACATTTGCATTCACTACTTGAAATACAATCACTATTTCTATTTTTGAATTTCATTATTGGATCCACAAATAACATGCCTTTGAAAACATAGTTTTCATTAAATACTTGAATAATTTTATCTCTGCTGTAGACATCAAAGAATAGTAGTTTCCCCTTTATATAATAATGTTTCAGATTTCTCATGAGTGTTCCTATTTTTCTCTCATGTGGTAATCAATAAAATTGCACAAAGATAATGTTCTTACATCTCAGAAAAACAAAAACAAAAAGCACTATATTTGTTTGCCAGCCTGGGGAATGAAGCGATTTTTGGAACATTCTTGGGTTCTTTCTATTTACCACATGTCTTCCCAATTTTAATGTTAAAAACTATATTAAGTACTAGATATGTTGTATTAGGTTTCTCTAGAGGGACAGAAAACTAATAGGCTAGATTTATATATGAAGGGGAGTTTATTAATTCACATTATCACAAGGTGAAGTCCCACAATAGGCCGTCTGCAAGCTGAGGAGCAAGTAAGCCAGTCTGAGTCCCAAAACCTCAAACACAGGGTAACCAACAGTGCAGTCTTCAGTCTTTGGCCAAAGGCCTGAGAACTGCTGGCAAACCACTGGTGTAAATCCAAGAGTCAAAAGCTGAAGGACTTGGAGCCTGACTTTTGAGGGCAGGAAGCATGTAGCATAGGAGAGAGATGAAGGCTGGAAGACTCAGAGAGTCTGCTAATTGCACTTTTCTTCTGCCTGCTGTATTTTAGATGTGCTGACAGCTTGATTAGATGGTGCCCACCCAGATTGAGTGTGGTCCTGCCTTTCCCAGTCCATTGACACAAATGTTAATTTCCTTTGACCACACCCTCATAGACACACCCAGTAACAATACTTTGCATCCTTCAATCCAATCAAGATGACACTTGGTATTAACCATCACATATGTATTGAAGAGAATTTTATAATTTTAATGATTTAAAAGGTGTTTATCTCAAAACCATCATTTCGGTATTGACTTCGTAATCTGGATATTACCCGAAGCTCTCACTCTTTCGGAAATTCTTTGTTCAGGAGCATTTTCCACTATCACCCCAATGAAACAATAACTCTATGCCAATATATCCTCTCCTGATCTTTATTACAAGACTAGTTCTGC
This sequence comes from Hylobates moloch, assembly GCF_009828535.3. Taxonomy (NCBI): domain Eukaryota; kingdom Metazoa; phylum Chordata; class Mammalia; order Primates; family Hylobatidae; genus Hylobates; species Hylobates moloch. Next base: position 150,565,979 of record NW_026652279.1, read on the forward strand.
ATTTCAAACTACCAAGATTTCTTCCACCTAAAATGTAAGATGCCTAAAATAGCAATTTATCCTTTTCTGGCTCTGAATTCCCTGTTTTCCCTTAAATCACATTCACTTTGCATTCACAGCCACGTTTTCTCCTTGCTCTTGACAGAGACACAGAATAAGGGTCCTTTCTATTATTTTTCCCCACGTTATTCACTCAAGGTATATGTGTAGCAAGAGATGTACCAAGGAAAGTTTATGTTGTACCAACAAGATACTCTTAAAATATACTAGTTCTGTAGAAAACCCTGATCTTGGAGTCAAGTAGAAACTCTGCAGCTGGGAGTTTGTCTCCGGCTTTATTTTTCCTCAGACATCATTTATCTTACCATGTTCTATCTCTTTCTCCTTGTCCCTCTGTTTTTTCTACTCCTCCCCTTTCCTAGTTCTTGGTCAGCTGTGTGCTTCCATAAACACATTTTAACTGTTTATGCGTGAATGTGCAGCTAACCTTTATTTCACTCTGTTCTTAAAGGCTTTGTTGCAGCCTCACCATCCTTAATAGTCAGTTAGGAACTCTGCAACTGGGAAAAAGTCTTGGGCCAAATTTTTCTTCAGGTTCTAGTTCTCTGTCATGCTCTTCACCATATCTTCGCATCAGTCTACTAAAATGTGGTTTGACATTGCATATAGTTTTATATGTAAAACTGTGTGCAAAGTATTTATATATATTATTTTTATGCTTGTGGGAGTGTGTGTATGTGTATAAATCTGACAGAAGCAGATAAGTGACCAATATATGCTGAAAATAGCTTGAGCAAAATTTTTTCCCATTTATATCCATAAAATATCATACTTATTTTAATTTTTAACTAAATACAATATAATTACTTTTAAAGTGCTATTTTTCTATCACACATTGGAGAATTATAATTCTATATATTTATGGGGTGCAAAGTGATGCTATTATGTATATATACACACACACACACACACACATACACACGCACTCACAAAAAATGTGGGATGATTGAATCAAGCTAATTAACAATTCATCCCCTCAAAAACTTATCCTTTATTCCTCCTGTCTAACTGAAACATTGTATCCTTTGACCAACATCTTCCCATTCCCCCCACTCCCAGCCTCTGGTAACCACCATCATGCTCTCTGTAAAGCTCTACTTTTAATATATTGGTTTATAAATTGAATCAGAATCTTCTAGTGCCATCATAACTCTTCCAAAAACAGTGTTCCATAGTTCTTAACTGGAAGTAAGGAGGAATATGAGTAGACAGTTCAGAGGAGAGCTGGGCAAGAAAATGGGAGAAGCTGCTCACAGTCACTACTCAATAGGCAAATAAAAATGAAGAAAATATACAACATAATTGTATAGTCTTCAGAATGGCAACAATTAGGAAAGATAATAATTTATCTTGATTTTCTGGCAGCTATCGTAAGGAAGGATACATTTCCATATACACTGGTAGAACTTAGCAAGCACTAGCCTTTTCAGAAAGAAATATGCCAACGTGTATTAATAATAATTTAACTTGATTTTCTGGCATCTATTGTAAGGAGGAAGATGCTTCCGTATACGTTGGTAGAACTTAACAAGCTCTAGCCTTTTCAGAAAGAAATATGCCAACATGTATTAAATATTTATTAATATTAATTTATTATTATAATTGTATTGTATTCATGACCTTATATATTACGTATGTTATATGTGATACATATATATGTATATTTGTACATAATCTCCTGTGGTCCAAAAATCCCACGTCAGGATCCTAACCAAGAGAGAAAAGAATCCTGATGTGCAGGAATCCATGTAGAAGGAGCTTTACTGAAGTACTATTTACAGCATCTAAAAACCGCAGTCTCCCTCTCCCAATATCAAGCGTGAGATTACAGTAATAGAAATTCTCGAGATTATCTTCTCTAACTCTCTTTTTAAAGCTTAAGAAATGAAGTTGAGGTGTTGAGATATTAAAGTCACACAGCTGGTAATTTGCTCAGTCATCTGGAATAGAAATCCATTGACACACAGTTTCATTTTTACTGACAAGGAATTCATGTACTGACATAAAAATTCTCTTTTCAAAATTAATCTCCAAAGGTCGATGAGACATGTACACTAAGGAGTCTTCTCAGCATGATTCCTAAAGCAGAGGAGAAGATATGTAGTGGGGAGTGGTGCTTTCTCAATGTGAGCAAAACTACTTTCCATGTTGCTCTATTAATAAGCACAGAAACCAGCTTTCAGAAGATGACAGAATAAGAACTTTTGACAATAAGCATTATCTTATAAAATAATATGATCTTAATTAGGAACAGGATAGCATAGTAAAACATAAAAAGAATACATTTATAAATCATTATAAACCTTATTGACCAGGGATAACTTCAAATAAAATTAGTTTAAAAATACTGTTAATGTATGTGTGTGATTGTTTTTTATTTATTTATTTATTTATTTATTTATTTATTTTTTTTTTTTAATTTTTGAGACAGAGTCTCGCTCTGTCGCCCAGGCTGGAGTGCAGCTGCACGATCTCAGCTCACTGCGAGCTCCACCTCCTGGGTTCACGCCATTCTCCTGCCTCAGCCTCCCGAGTAGCTGGGACTACAGGCGCCCGCCACCACACCAGCTAATTTTTTGTATTTTTATCAGAGATGGGGTTTCACCCTGTTAGCCAGGATGGTCTCGATCTCCTGACCTCGTTATCCACTGGCCTTGGCCTCCCAAAGTGCTGGGATGACAGGTGTAAGCCACCGCACCCAGCCGATTGTTTTATTCTTAAAAACGGGCCCATGTGGTCTCCACCATGGTTTTCAGTAAATTGTAAACATTTTTGCATGCCATTAAATGTTTTTAAAACATTTTATATTAACAGTTACATAGTAGCTATTTAAATAGCTGAAGCTTATGCATTAAATAATTTATCCATATTTGGAGATTAGATTTCCAGCTGAAGCAATTCCAAGGAATACAGGGCCTATATTCACCATTTCCTCAGTGTATATCAATCAAAATAGACTTTAAGATGAGAAATTTTTTTGCTTGTCTTTGTTTAGATTTTGTTAGTTTAACTTCTGCTTATCAAATTATCTCGGCTTTCTGTGTAAATTTATTTTTCCAACAACTTTATAAGTATATGTTTATCTTTCAGATACACAAACCTTGCTTATTCCTATGTAAAAATGTTCAGCAATTTAATAAACTATGATAAATCATTATTTTATTTTTGTATGTGTTGAGTTTGAACATTTTAAAATTGGTTACCTGATTTTTATTTCTTGCAATTTGGATTTTAGTAACTATATAAGCCTTTTACAATATTATTCCCTTCTTATCTTAAAGTTCAGCATTCGTATTTTCTTTTCTTGACACTGGAAAAAATAGTTTCCCCAGTATGTAATTATCAACCTATTGTCTCTATTTTTTAATGAATTACTTTGTCTTTATAATCATTTATTTCAATGCTTACATTCATTTTATCATTGATTTTCTATGTTTGACTGGCTTTAGAAGACTAATTAATATTTATATTGACAATTTTTAATTAACACCATTTTACCTTGTGGTTTGCTCATGACTTTAGCTTTGGCCACATTCCACAAATTTCATTATAGATTGTGTTTAGTTTAAAACTTACTTACATGTTAATTTCCTGCTTAAAATAAGAGATAAATAATATAAAGCATTTTCCATAAAATAGTACATGTTATGCTGTATTTTTGTTAAACTTCGTCCATTATATACATATCCATCCTTTTACATTACATTTATTATTGTTATAATATTTTCTGATTGACAAGACTGTCAATTGTATCAGGCAGTATTCAGTGCTGGAAAAAGAAACCCTTCTAATAATTTTAGATGAGAAGGGAATTAGTAGCCATGATTAGGTTCTCACAAAATCACGAGGACACCTGGATTGGGGAGTCATGCTGATCCCTATGGACTAGGTGAATGCTTTGATTGTGATTATTAATGTATGAATCTGACTCAGAATCACTGGAATCAAGAAGCCTTGTATCACAATCAAGGATGAGTTATGAATAAATGGACTTCCTAGGATGCTAGAAAACTGAAGTCAGAGTTCCTCGTGCAGTGAGATTTGCCTCCTCTTTCTCCCAATATGCTGTGGGGTTGGTGGGGACAGTGGTGTCCATGTTATTACTCAGTTTGTTTTGATAGTAAGAATATTTTGCATTTTTCAAAATGTGTTATATTAAGACTAAAACTGTTTGATTCCTTCCTGAGAATTGATGTGAATCTTAATATATGATGGATGTGGCATCTTCTGCATTTATCGATGTGCTATCGTGAAGAGAAAGGAACACCAACAGTGGCATGTTTCCCTAATGATCTGTGAGCTGAAGAAAGCTCTGTTTATTTGCTTGTATCAGCTCCTACATTCTTTTTTGTCAACCTTGCACCTAATAATTTCTGTGTCTTTGTCTAGGCAATTTATTAAGAAATTTTAAAATTGCGTGTGTGTGTGTATGTGTATGTGTTCTCTTTAGACTAACCAAGGAATAGAACCAGTTTTTATTTCCCCTTTAAAATCTTTCCAAGAAATTACAATAGTGAATCCTGTAGGATTCATATCCAAAATATCATCTCATTAGTAATTGAGACACGCAGGAATTTAAAACAAGAAATATAATTATTTATGATATAGATGGGAGAGAGAGATGTGAGCAGGCATCTTAATGAATGACTAGAATTGTTATCAAATGATAGTGATAATTTTTGAAAAACAATTTGTTGAACAATTTGCAAATAAGGTTCAAGAACATATAAAGGTTAACATATTTTGATCTCTAAACCCTACCTCTGAGATTCATCATAATTAATGCTTTTACATACTGTATGCAAAAAGGATCATTTAAATATTCATTCCCTGTATCACAAAATTGTAAAATGACAAAATATTTTGAACAAAGAATAAGTAGTATTCTAAAAATATATATCATGTAGAAATCCTGCCATCAAAATAGAGTAGCATGTTGAAATTATAATATTTTAAAATTAAATAAAAATTCAGAATAATTTGTGTACATGATAGCAACAAGAGGAGAAAAAGAGAGAAAACATGAAATAAACATAAAGTTACAAATGCCTAGAGAGTAAACAAAGTTGTGCCTGAATAGTAGAATTGTGGATTATATTTTTTTATGTTTTCAACTTTTTAGAAAGGTTTATAAATTAATAAAACATTCAGGTCTGGCATGGCGGCTCATGCCTGTAATCCCAGCACTTTGGGGGGCCAAGGCAGGAGGATCATGAGGTCAGGAGATTCAGACCAGCCTGGCCAACATGGTGAAACCCTGTCTCTACTAAAAATACAAAAATTAGCCGGGTGTGGTGGCAGGCGCCTGTAATCCCAGCTACCTGGGAGGCTGAGGCAGGAGAATCGCTTGAACCCGGGAGGCGGAGGTTGCAGTGAGCTGAGATCAAGATCGAGGCACTGCACTCTAGCCTGGCAACAGAGTGAGACTCTGTCTCAAGTAAATAAATAAATAAATAAATAAATAAATAAATAAATAAATAAACAAACAAACAAACAAACATAAAAAACATTCAAATCAATTTTCCTGTTCACACTAAATACAATATTATAAAATACTGGGAATTAGATATCAAATTTAAAACCAGCTCCAGTACTTCATTCACTCAAGTGAAAGCTTCAAAGTAAGTAAGCGCTGAACAAGAATTTCTAAAGAAGAAAATCCTGAATATTACATTTAAATTAATACTTTTTGGTCAAAGTAGATGGACATTATTCCTACCTCAAATTTCTATCTTGAGTTTGAGTTTAAATTTGTGTGATTTCTCTCTCTCTCTCTCTCTCTCTCACACACACACACACACGCACCCCTCTGTTTTTCCCCCTTTTAATCCCATGAAAACTTTTCACTTCTCTTTCCATTCTGCTTCCCTATTTGGCTCATAATGAGTCTGGGATCTGGCCTTCCTCTCCTGAGATATTTCTAGCTAGTTTGCATATATCAACTTTTATTCTCAAAGTGAACTTCTCTTCAGAACTTATGAGTGCAAGATGCCACAGAATCTTCTTGAGATATAAACCACTAATATCTGCAGGCACCTGTGCCACTGACTTTCGCCTGGTTTCATAATAATGTGATAAATACTTTTTGAGAAGTGTTGAGTACATGCACACAACAGTGAAAAAATGGGATCAGTGGACTATGATGGAGACCACTGATGAGGCAGTAGTTTGCCTGTCCAAGGTTAGTTTAATAAAAGAAAAATTGCTAGATTATATAATCATACATTTTTTTAAATAATAGGAAATAACATGTGAAAACAAAAAATGGTATTCAAGTTTTGTCATATGTATATTTTTAAAAATGCAATAGGGAAGAGGTAAAATTAGATCAAATATGACAAATATCTTATTGACGTTAATTAAAATACGCTAGTGATATGCTCACAAATAATTATTTGTGCCTAACACGTGAATGATTAATGAGTTATAGAATTTCTGAATTTATAACACATAATGAAAATAATGACCTATAATATAATAAGCTGATTTTGCATCTATAGTTACATTTGGTTAAATTATATTCAGAGAAAATATTATAACAAAAATCAAAAGAATATGGTCACGACAAAAATATATTAAATTATTGTGCTAAAATTCAAGAAAGAATAGGACAAAGATTCTTAATTTAAAGAATTTTCAATCAATGGTATTGGTAGTGTAGAGGGAACAGGAGACAGAGAAATAAAAATAGAATTACCAGGACCAGTAGACAAAAATGATATAGATATGCTGAAATAATACGGAAAGGGGGATTTAAACCATCTTGTGACTTAAGGAAAACACAGGAATTTTTGTAAACCAAATTTATAGCCTAGCAGCTATAGACACCCACTTTTCCACGATTGGCTGTCTACAGATGCGAGGCTATAAATTTGGTTTACAAAAATTCATTTCCCAGAAGTTTATTCTGAATTAGCAAAGGCATTGGTTGATCGAGATGTTACTCTGTTAGATTACAGGTGGGTGGGTTATGGTAATTTGTTTTCATGGAACTGTGCAAGGCAAAGACACAATTCTGATTTGCACGAATTTCAGTTAATATACTATTCAAAGTGAGGACTGCCTGCATTTTTTTTTTTTTTTTTTTGAGATGGAGTAGGAGCTCGGCTCACTGCAAGCTCCGCCTCCCGGGTTCACGCCACTCCCCTCCCTCAGCCTTCCGAGTAGCTGGGACTACAGGCGCCCGCCACCACGCCCGGCTAATTTTTTGTATTTTTAGTAGAGACGGGGTTTCACCTGGTCTCGATCTCCTGACCTCGTGATCCACCCACCTCGGCCTCCCAAAGTGCTGGGATTACAAGCGTGAGCCACCGCGCCTGGCCTGCATTTAATGATAGTTCTATGTTATAATTAAATAAAATTATTGTATACTTAACTTCCCTATGGTTTGTTAGAATATGTGTGTTTATAAGTGTATGTCTATATGTATATATACATATAAATATATATGTGTATGTGTATATATATAGTGGATGCATGTGTTTACTTTTATGAACTCAAAGACTACATTGCCCAGAAATAACTCTCTGGAAATTACTTTCTTAAGGAAATTATCATTATGCTCCTATAGCTTGCTATTATTCTGAAGACCAATATTAAGCAGAAAATTGGCCTATCCATTTCATGGATATTATGAATAATTGGAATCTAACCAACAATAATAGCAATTTTCATAGAAATTTTGTGTAATAGACTGGTAAGAACCAAGTTGACCCACTTTCAGTTAATGTCATGTGTGGCAATGCCTTCCAGTGTTCTGTATCAGCAAATTTTAATAAGGCTAAATGTGATGCTGCGCCACAATATTCAACTAACTGATAGTGCATTTTCAACATAGCCTAGCTTAATATCATTTAGCCCAGAAGCCCATATTCCACAAGAGCTGTGCCAGAGAAGTTGCTAGTCCAGCATGTTCCCAGCAGATGGTATTCATCTGCCATATGCTGCAATGCCTAGATAAGTATAATGATACAATGCCTGCCATTTCATTCAATAGTGAATTTGACTATGTGAATTAATACATACCAGGGGTAAATGATAGAAGTCAAGGGACGTAATGAATATGGAAAATATTTAATATAATCAATTGACAGATAATTCGGGTAGTATTTTTTTATATTCTGTTTGGCTCTATTTAGGACAAAGTTTAAAATACAAATGGAGGCTAGTGTATAATACTTTGTAATCTGTTAAAGTCTACATTACATGAGCCTTTTAGATCCACTACAGCTCAAATTCTCAGTGCATAAAGACATTATAGATTATGGATATCCTAAAAATTATCTAATACTTTCAACCCTACAAAATGTCTAAAATTTCTTGCCCAAAGCCTGCCAATCTCTAGGATGGCCACTTTTTCCCCTAAAGAAATTAACACTGTGTTTTCACTATTTTTTTCTAATGTAAGTGCAACTAGTGTAGTGTATACTTTTTCTGTCATAATATACTGGCTATTGCAAGGAAGTGATAATTTTCCAGTGGGGGACAATCAATCATACAATCAAATTTCTATAATATAATAAAATATTTCATTATAAAATATTTTATTATACGAAACAGTGAATTAGTAAAACACATACCTGGTTTTATGTCTCACAATCTCATACATGCCTGGTGTAATTCTGTTATTATTTAGTCTCAAAAGAAACTATTCATACCAAATAATAAAATGGATTCTCTATTGAGATGATGGGTTTGTATTCTTGAAGCAACACTCTTTCAAAAGTCCCCTTTTTAGCCATTGATATGTCTTTGCATGTAAGCTAATCTTAGGTAATAAATATTCTCACTGGCCAATTATTAAGGAAAGATGTGGCCAATTATTAAGGAAAGATGTATCCAATTATGATCAATTGCCATTATAATGTATTTTACCAATACATGATTTATGAGATATTGATACTACTTCGTAATAAGGAAGTATGCTGTTTCATATAGGTGGATACTATGTTTGTCATTTTATCATTTTGTGAAACCATATTTTCAGCAACCTTCAGCTCATAGCGCATGCTTTCATTTTTTTAATTCATCTTTTGTTAAAGAAATACAAATATATGACTCACATGTAAATTAGAAACAAAATCAGTACACAGCTTATATACATTTTTTATCATAAAAATGTTTTTCAGCAATAGAAAGTTTCTCAAAGTGAACATGATACTCTTTCAACAATGATAGCTAATTATAAGCAGTGAAACAGTAATATCAAATATTCAAGGGAGAATTCTCGCAGCTGCCAAGTTAATCTCCTCTAACCCAAAGTTCTGTTCATGTTCTTACTCAATAACCATCATTCGTTTCCCTGTAGCTTACCAAATTAATTAAAATTGATGCACTTTGGTATTCAAGGCAGGATACAATATGTCCTCAATCTGGCATTACAGTGTTGTCTATCATAGTTCCTTCATTGTAACATACATTTCAGCTAAAGTGGAGTATTATCAATTATAGTCCATAACCATTCTGGACTTCCCTAAGTGGGGTGTTATCAACTATAGTCCATAACCATTCTAGACTTCCCTCAATTTGAGTCTATATTTATGTTTATGCTGTTCTCTCTTTCGATTGAAACTATCTCTTGCCTTTAATTACTACTAACAGAAATCCTTCTAAGAATATCCAAAATGCTCCCACCTTCAGAATATTTTTGGATTATCCTAACCCTGCAGTGTCACTTCCTCTCAAGAAAATATTTGGTTGTCTCTATCCTGTGACATGTAACGGCTTTAATTTTAAATATATTTACTTGTATAATTTTGTTCTCAGATAATATTCTAAGATCTGTTGCCTAATTCACTAACACTTTAGAAATCTATTAGAATTTTTAAGTACAGCTTTCTGATCTTTCTTGTCTCTATGTGGTCAATCTACTTGACTCTACTTGACTAGCTTTTTATATGTATTAATGGGATTAATCTCTCTCAGGATTGAAGATATACATTGAAGTCTGCTTTTATTAGCTGGAAATCTTCCTCCTTTTCTTAGGTTTTACATTTAATATCTCCCATGTAGATCTCCTATGTAGTCATATATTTTTTCCTTGATTTACAACTCAAATGATACTGATGTATCCTTGTTTAATATTCCAATGGCTTGATTCAGTCACAAGAATCACAGTCATTAGGTGTATATATCAACCTGGAGTAGATGAATGTTTTTTATTATCCTTTGGTGGATGTGTTAATTTTAACTGCTGAACATTTTCTTCAAAGAACTTATCCTTTCTTGCTGGTCAATTTTCCCATTCTCTATCCTTTAGGACTTTACTTCCTTCTGTACAACTAATAGATCTCAGTATCTATAGTACCTGGGGCTTCACCAAACATGACAACAGATTTCAATTGTGAGGGGTCATTTATTTATCAGCTGCTTCAGTGGGAACATCTACTTAAAAGAGGTATAACTTCAGAAGGTTGTGCAAGCTTATATTTAGCTTGTGTTCTATAGGAATTGTTCATGTTCTATTTTGTCTTAGAATCTGTGTCACTGTAGAGTAACTCCAGCTTTTTCTTATTTTTGTGGGTGAACAAATTGTATGATGTCACAAAGTTCCATGTAGGCATTACTATAACCTTCCTGCAACTGCAACTGAAATGACTTTCACTAGCCTATTTCCTTGCCCCACTTAGTGGCTTTTCATTTATATTTGGGATTTGCTAATGATCACCTACCCTGAGAGAGTCTTGTCTGATGATGTCATCTAGAGAACTAGCTCATACTTTTTTTTTTTACAAATCATGGTAATATGTATCACTTTATTCATAGGAATTATCACATACTGAATTTCGTTTATTCATGTATTTATTCACATGTAGGTATCAAAAGATTATAATTTGAATAAATGAAAAAACTGTCTATCATGCTATCATGGTAAATGGTATTTTCTAAGGAGTTACTGATTCTCTCTAGAAAGAAGACATTTTGTGTAAATCTTCAGAGAGATGGTAGATTTTGAAATTGGTCACAAAATACTTTTGGTCATTTTCATGTAGAAAATAATTAGATATTTTAGATATTATTTGCCTTGGAAGAGGTTTTATATGTAAAGAGTGTGAAACAAAGTTGTTTCAACAATTCATACATGTGTCTGGACAACTTCTCAAAAATTTGCAAAAATTAAATCAATTTTTGGTTCCTCAGTTCTACAGTAACATAATGGCTCGATATCACTAACAATTTTTTTAAATGTTAACTCTGTCTAGTTATTTTTGCAAAGTTTGTTCCATGTGTCATTTAATTTATATAATATATCATATTAAGAAAATAGAGAAGATAGAGATTTTCAATTAAAACTAAATTTTCAAACTCATTGTTCTTACATTAAGAAGCAGTAACTTTCACATCATTTTATGTCTATGACTATTCTTGTTAGTTTGGCTCTTTGTCTCAATTTTTGTCAGCCACTAGAAGTCTGTGCCACATTTTTCCCCCCACTTTTGAGATTACTTTAGGCAAATAGCTGCTCTAAATAATTAATCTGTTGTTTTCTTTCTCTTCTTTCCCATTTCCCCAACCTCAGTGCAGTTTCTTTCAGGTCTAAGATGACAGGTCAATATCATTTCTAAATCTATGGTCGTTCATTCTCTTCCACACAGAGGGCCTCTCTTATTTTGTCTGTAGCCACTAAATTTCTCAATATTAAGTTGAACAAACAAGGAGATAATGCTCATGCCTGTCTTACCTTTATTCTGAACTATTCCCTTAGTCACTTGTGGAGTCATATCACAGTCTTTGACTTTTTGTCAATGCTTTCCCCCACAGTGGTCAAAATTTTTTTTTAACTTCTTTTTTTTTATTATTATACTTTAGGTTTTAGGGTACATGTGCACAATGTGCAGGTTTGTTACATATGTATCCATGTGCCATGTTGTTTTGTTGCACCCATTAACTCGTCATTTAGCATTAGGTATATCTCCTAATGCTGTCCCTTCCCTCTCCCCCCGCCCCACAACAGTCCCCAGAGTGTGATGTTCCCCTTCCTGTGTCCATGAGTTCTCATTGTTCTGTTCCCACCTATGAGTGAGAACATGCACTGTTTGGTTTTTTGTCCTTGCGATAATTTACTGAGAATGATGGTTTCCAGCTTCATCCATGTCCCTACAAAGGACATGAACTCATCAATTTTTATGGCTGCATAGTATTCCATGGTGTATATGTGCCACATTTTCTTAATCCAGTCTATCGTTGTTGGACATTTGGATTGGTTCCGTCTTTGCTATTGTGAATAGTGCCGCAATAAACATACGTGTGCATGTGTCTTTATAGCAGCATGATTTATAGTCTTTTGGGTATATACCCGGTAATGGAATGGCTGGGTCAAATGGTATTTCTAGTTCTAGATCCCTGAGGAATCGCCACACTGACTTCCACAATGGTTGAACTAGTTTAGAGTCCCACCAACAGTGTAAAAGTGTTTCTATTTCTCCACATCCTCTCCAGCACCTGTTGTTTCCTGACTTTTTAATGATGGCCATTCTAACTGGTGTGAGATGGTATCTCACTGTGGTTTTGATTTGCATTTCTCTGATGGCCAGTGATGATGAGCATTTTTTCATGTGTCTTTTGGCTGCATAAATGTCTTCTTTTGAGAAGTGTCTGTTCATGTCCTTCACCCACTTTTTGATGGGGTTGTTTGTTTTTTTATTGTAAATTTGTTTGAGTTCATTGTAGATTCTGGATATTAGCCCTTTGTCAGATGAGTAGGTTGTGAAAATTTTCTCCCATTCTGTAGGTTGTCTGTTCACTCTGATGGTAGTTTCTTTTGCTGTGCAGAAGCTCTTTAGTTTAATGAGATCCCATTTGTCAATTTTGGCTTTTGTTGCCATTGCTTTTGGTGTTTTAGACATGAAGTCCTTGCCCACGCCTATGTCCTGAATGGTGTTGCCTAGGTTTTCTTGTACAATTTTAATGGTTTTAGGTCTAACATTTAAGTCTTTAATCCATCTTGAATTAATTTTTGTATAAGGTGTAAGGAAGGGATCCAGTTTCAGCTTTCTACATATGGCTAGCCAGTTTTCCCAGCAGTGGTCAAATTTTTAAAAATTATTTTGCTCAATATCAATCTTGGAAAAGATATTTTAAATTGAAGTGTTTTTTAAGGTAACATATGGTACTGCACGTGTTGAATTATGGTTATTTTCTGTAAGACACACGTGCATGAACACTTGCACACACACACACACACACACACACAGGCACATACTGATTTTAGTTTTGTTAATCTGTATTCCATGAATAGAAGCAAATGGGAATGCAAGAAATTAGAGCACCAGAGAACATAAATTTTATTCCTCCAAAAGTATCATATTTAATACTTGAATTTTTGTTTCATAACCTTATATTTTAAATGTAAGATCTTTTTAAAGAGCAAAAAACTTGAGGAGACAAGGCAAATAGGAAATGCAACAGGAAAAAAAATAGCTGACCTCATGTGGTATTCAACTTGTGTTGAATTCAACCTGAAAATGGTTTAGATATTAGACAAACTATTATTTTGTTTATTAATGGCTCTGGTCATTCTTGTTATGCTTTCCAATGGTTTCTCTTCAACTATTTTTGAAAGCATTTTTATCCCTAATTTTTCAGTTCTCTCTTATAGTTAAATATAGTTTGGAACTCATTTTTAAGACTAGTAATAGCCAGTAGAAAGGTATAGAGTTTGAGAGAAATTGTGAAATAATGAAATTATACTTTTTCAATTTATGTTGAATTTAAAAGTATAAATAAACAAATCAGCAACTTTTTGCTCTGCACAATCCCATATTTGTCATTAAAACAATATATGGGCCCAGTAAACATCAGTAACATTTCAGAGCACATAAACTTTTACTACCTCTGCAATACCCATCTACATAATCCAAATTCCCGAAACCACACGTATTTTCTTCCTCCTACATTTCCCTGCAACGTGCGAATTTTCCAGTTTTCTCCTTTGTTTTCAAAGACTGTGACTGCAGGGATGGCTGCTTTTCATCTCCTAATGTCCCTCTGCCGATCACTGGCTTCTTCAGCTGATGTTTTTCCGTGGCTTCTCTCACAGTTGTCCATCTGGAATATTTACTACTTTGAGTTGTCCAAAGCCATGTCATTGAAAATGTGACAAAAATACTACTTTCTTTCTAATCCTTAAAGACGACAGAGAATTTCACACTGTTGCGTCAGAAACGGGGACATTGCTCCTTCTCCCTGAAGTCAATTCTATAATTTTTCCACAACTCTGTAATTTGTCATCTTTGGAGCAGCACTATTTTGGTGATAAGGATTGCAGTTGCCTATGGCAAAACCAAAGCTTTTTGTTTTTCTATTGACTTTTTAGTCAAAGACCTCAAACAACATCATATGAGTCTACCTAAATGATTTTCCGTGCCTTCGGCCCTAATGCCAGTGTTTTACATATACAAAAAATCTATCCCAATAACTCTCAGTCAAAAATTAAAAGTAATAAAACTTTAATGTTTACTAATATAGTAAAACTTGAGAAGAGAGAGAAGGAAAAATAGGAGGGAATACAACAGGAACAACATTTGTATTTTTACTACACAAAATTTATATATGTATTTGTATAAAAAATTGTATTTTTACTATATAAGCAGTAAAAGTACAAATATATCTCATGTTTATCATATCATACAAATAGACACCATGAAGGAAATGGAAAGCTACAGACCTAACTAGGTTAAATGGATCATAGTGTGACTGATACGTTAGCCTCGGTTAAGACAACTCATTGTGCGCAGACAGAAATACACACACTCATAGTAAGCCATTTTTCCTTAAACAATATGTTGATTTAGGTAAGGAAGTATTGAACATGACTATTTAACACCTAGAGCTGTATTTTTTGCACTTTTATTTTTAATGAGCCTCTATAAGTGTTTTATTCTTTAATTTCTTCTGTGATGTCTGTTGAAGTGATTCCTAATATAGTTAGCTATTATGTTTTTATTCACAGAAAAAGTAAATCTTTTGATACATGCTTTTAGATAATGCAGAATGAAAATTACAGAGTGATCAAAATCTGGTTCTAATTGGAAAAACAAAAACTTAGATGAACTTGTAGGAAATTAAAATTAGTGGCTTGAGTACATTTTTCTATTTCTCTTTCTTTTGAAAGAAACATATAACAAAGAATTATATTCAGAATTACTATTATTAATTATAAGAAGAATATTAAGCAGGGTAAGGAAAATGCTTCCAGAAGAAGGAGTGATTTTTAGTTTTGCACAAAGTAGAAAGTAAAACCTCTCTGATAAGTTTATATTTGACAAAGACTTGACAAATGTGAGGATATCTGGGAAAGACTATCTCAGGCAGAAGGAAAAACAAGAGCAAGTAAGTTCTGAGAATAAAATTATTTGGTGTTTTCTAATAAGGGCAAGTACTTGATATCACTGAAGGTAAGTGAAGAGGACTCGAAGATTTTGGGATTGATCTGGAAAGATTTAGTTGTCATTAACTAGGTTGAGAAAAGAATGTAGGTGAAGCAGGTTTGGGGATGAGTGGTTGAGCAACAGTAAATATTTGGACATATTAAGTGTAAAATATGAGATGGGTATTAATGAAAATGTCTAGTAGAGAGATATATAAGGTTGGAGTTCAGAAGTCAGGTCAGAACTGGAGATATACATTTGTAAGTTATTAGCCTGGATGAAATCACAAAAGGAGGGCACAAAGAGAGAAAACAGAAGACCAGGCTTGAGCATTTGGGAACTCTCAAAATAAGATAGGAGGAAGAACCAGCAAAAAGATTAGTGTTGAGAAAGACAGACATGGGAGGCTAAAGGAAAACCAAGATTCTATGCTACTGAAGAGAAGAGAATTTCTTCTATTCCTTCTCAATAGTGCGAATATGTCAAGTCAAATGAGGCCTAAAAAGTGAGTTGAACAAAGTGGAAATGAGATCGAACAGAGTTTCAAACCAAATTGCAGTTAAGTTCCCAAGAGGAATTGAAGACAATGCTAACAGACAATTTTTTTTATGATCTTTTTTTTTGGTTCCTCTCTTATTTCCTTGAGCAATGGTATGTAGTTCTCCTTGAAGAGGTCCTTCACATACCCTGTAAGTTGTATTCCTAGGCATTTTATTCTCTTTGTAGCAATTGTAAATGGAAGTTCACTCATGATTTGGCTCTCTGTTCGTGTATTATTGGTGTATAGCAATGCTTGTGATTTTTGCACATTGATTTTGTATCCTGAGACTTTGCTGAAGTTGCTCGTCAGCTTAAGGAGATTTTGGGCTGAGACGATGGGATTTTCTAAATATACAGTTATGTCATCTGCAAACAGAGACAATTTCTTCCTCTCTTCCTATTTGAATACCCTTTATTGCTTTCTCTTGCCTCATTGCCCTGGCCATATCCAATATTATGTTGAATAGGAATGGTAAGAGAGGGCATCCTTGTCTTTTGTCGGTTTTCAAAGGGAATGCTTCCAGCTTTTGCACATTCAGTGTGATACTGGCTGTGGGTTTGTCATAAATAGCTCTTATTATTTTGAGATATGTTCCACCAATGCCTAGTTTATTGAGAGTTTTTAGCATGAAGGAGTGTTGAATTTTATCGAAGGTCTTTTCTGCATTTATTGAGATAATCATGTGGTTTTTGTCATTGGTTCTATTTATTTGGTGGATTATGTTTATTGATTTGCATATGTTGAACCAGCCTTGCAACGCAGGGATGAAGCCAACTTGGCCATGGTGGATAAGCTTTTTGATGGGCTGCTGGATTTTCTTTGCCAATATTTTATTGAGGATTTTTGCATTGATGTTCATCCGGGCTATTGGCCTGAAATTTTCTTTTTTTGTTGTGTCTGTGCCAGGTTTGGGTATCATGATGATGCTGACCTCATCAAATGAGTTAGGGAGAAGTCCTTCTTTTTCTATATGGAATAGTTTCAGAAGGAATGGTACCATCTCCTCTTTGTACCTCTGGTAGAATTGGGCTGTGATTCCATCAGGCTTTCTTAGGTTGGTGGGCTATTAATTACTGCTTCAATTTCAGAACTTGTATTGATGTATTCAGGGATTTGACTTCTTCCTGGTTTAGTCTTGGGAGGGTGTATGTGTCCAGAAATTTGTCAATTTCTTCTAGATTTTCTAGTTTATTTGTGTAGAGGTGTTTATAGTATTTTCTGATGGTAGTTTGTATTTCTGTGGGATCAGTGGTGATATCTCCTTTATCATTTTTTAATGTGCCTATTTAATTCTACTCTCTTTTCTTCATTATTATTCTGGCAAGTGGTCTATCTATTTTGTTAATCTTTTCAAAGAACCAGCTCCTGGATTCATTGATTTTTTGATGGGTTTTTCGTGTCTCTATCTCCTTCAGTTCTGCTCTGAATGTTAGTTATTTCTTGTCTCCTGCTAGCTTTTGAATTTGTTTGCTCTTGCTTCTCTCAGTCTTTTAACTGTGATGTTAGAGTGTTGATTTTAAATCTTTCACGCTTTCTCCTGTGGGCATTTTGTGCTATAAATTTCCCTCTAAACTGCTTTAGCTGTGCCCCAGAGATTCTAGTATTTTTGTATCTTTGTTCTCACTGGTTTCAAAGAATTTATTTATTTCTGCCTTAATTACATTATATATCCAGTAGTCATTCAGGAGAAGGTTGTTCAGTTTCCATGTGGTTTTTCGGTTTTGAGTGAGTTTCTTAATCTTGAGTTCTAATTTGATTGCACTGTGGTTTTTTGTTCTTTTGCATTTGCTGAGGGGTGTTTTACTTCCAATTATGTGATCAGTTTTAGAATAAATGTGATGTGGCGCTGAGAAGAAGGTATATTCTGTTTATTTGGGGTGGAGAGTTCTGTAGATGTCTATTATGTCCACTTGATCCAGAGCCGGGTTCAAGTCCTGAATATCCTTGTTAATTTTCTGTCTCGTTGATCTGTCCAATATTGACAGTGGGGTGTTAAAGTCTCCCGCTATTATTGTTTGGGAGTCTACATCTTTTTGTAGGTCTCTGAGAAATTGCTTTATGAATCTGGGTGCTCCTGTATTGGGTGCATATGTATTTATGATAGTTAGCTTTTCTCATTGCATTAATCCCTTTATGATTCTGTAATGCCCTTCTTTGTCTTTTTTGATCTTTATTGGTTTAAAGTCTGTTTTATCAGAGACTAGGATTGTAACCCTGCATTTGTTTTCTTTCCATTTGCTTGGTAAATATTCCTCCATCCCTTTATTTTGAGCCTATGTGTGTCTTTGCACATGAGATGGGTCTTCTGCATACAGCACACTGATTGGTTTTGACTCTTCATCCAATTTGCCTGTCTGTGTCTTTTAATGGGGCATTTAGCCCATTTATATTTAAGGTTTATATTGTTAGGTGTGAATCTGATTCTGTCATTATGATCCCAGCTGGTTATTTTGCCCATTAGTTGATGCAGTTTTTCATAGGATCGATGAGTCCTTACAATTTGGTATGTTTTTGCAGTGACTCGTACCGGTTTTTCCTTTCCTTTTCTTTTTATTATTTTTATTTTTATTCCTTTATTTCATATTTTTTTCTTTATGATTACTTTTTGTTTGTCCTAAATGTTTTCTTTTTTTATTATTATTATACTTTAAGTTTTAGGATACATGTGCACAACGTGCAAGTTTGTTACATATGTATACATGTGCCATGTTGTTGTTCTGCACCCATTAACTCATCATTTAGCATTAGGTATATCTCCTAATGCTATCCCTCCCCCCTCCCCCCACCCCACAACAGTCCCCAGTGTGTAATGTTCCCCTTCCTGTGTCCATGTGTTCTCCTTGTTCAATTCCCGCCTGTGAGTGACAACATGCGGTGTTAGTGCTTCTTTCAGGAGTTCTTGTAAGTCAGGCCTAGTGGTGACAAAACCTTGCAGCATTTGCTACTCTGTAAAGGATTTTATTTTTCTTTTGCTTATGAAGCTTAGTTTGGCTGGATATGAAATTCTGGGTTGAGGCTGGGCACGGTGGCTCACGCCTGTAATCCCAGCACTTTGGGAGGCGAGATGGGCAGATCACGAGGTCAGGAGATTGAGACCATCGTGGCTAACACTGTGAAACCCTGTCTCTACTAAAAATACAAAAATAATTAGCCGGGCGTGGTGGTGGGTGCCTGTAGTCCCAGCTATTCGGGAGGCTGAGGCAGGAGAATGGCATGAACCCGGGAGGTGGAGCTTGCAGTGAGCCCAGATCGGGCCACTGCACTTCAGCCTGGGCGACAGAGCGAGACTCCATCTCAAAAAAAAAATAAAATAAAATAAAATAAAGAAATTCTGGGTTGAAAATTCTTTTTTTTAAGAATGTTGACTATTGGCCCCCACTCTCTTCTGGCTTGCAGGGTTTCTGCCAAGAGATCCACTGTTAGTCTGATGGGCTTCCCTTTGTTGGTAACCCAACCTTTCTTTCTGGCTGCCCTTACCATTTTTTTCTTCATTTCAACCTTGGTGAATCTGATGATTATGTGTCTTGGAGTTGCTCTTCTCAAGGAGTATCTTTGTGGTATTCTCTGTATTTCCTGAATTTGAATGTTGGCCTGTCTTGATAGGTTGGGGAAGTTCTCCTAGATAATGTCCTGCAGAGTGTTTTCCAACTTGGTTCCATTCTCCCGTCATTTTCAGTTACACCAATCAAACGTAGGTTTGGTCTTTTCACATAGTCCCATATTTCTTTGAGGCTTTGTTTATTCGTTTTCATTCTTTTTTCTCTAATCTTGTATTCATGTTTTATTTCATTCACTTCATCCTTAATCTCTGATTTCCTTTCTTCTTCTTGATCAGTTCGCCTATTGATACTTGTGTATGTTTGACGAAGTTCTCGTGCTATGTTTTTCAGCTCCATCAGGTCATTTATGTTCTTCTCTACACTGGTTATTCTAGTTAGCAATTCCTCTAGCCTTTTTTTTCAAGATTCTTAGCTTCCTTGCATTGGGTTAGAACATGCTCCTTTAGCTCAGAGGAGTTTGTTATTACCCACCTTCTGAAGCCTACTTCTGTCAGTTTGTCAAACTCTTTCTCCATCCAGTTTTGTTCCCTTGCTGGCGAGGAGTTGTGATCCTTTGGAGGAGAAGAGGCATTCTGTTTTTTGGAATTTTCAGCCACTTTGTTATGGTTTTCCCTTATCTTCGTGGTTATCTACCTTTGGTCTATGATGTTGGTGACCTTCAGGTGAGGTTTTTGTGTGGAAGTCATTTGTGTATGTAAATAAATATACACATATGTATTCTTTTTTTTTTTTTTTTTTTTTTTTTTTGAGATGGAGTCTCACTCTGTCTTCCAGGCTGGAGTGCAGTGGCACAATCTTGGCCCACTGCAACCTCTGCCTCCTGGGTTCAAACGATTCTCTTGCCTCAGCCTCCCAAGTAGCTGGGACTATAGGCGTGTGCCACCACAACCGGCTAATTTTTTGTATTTTTAGTAGAGACTGTTTCACTGTGTTAGCTAGGATGGTCTCGATCTCCTGACCTCGTGATCCACCAACCTTGGCCTCCCAAAGTGCTGGGATTACAGGCGTGAGCCACTGCACCCGGCCACACATATGTATTCTTAATATAGTGTATGAATATACTACATATAGTATATTCTTATATTTGTATATATTTCTATAGTATATTTCTTTTAAATCAATTTTTAATATTGATTTATTTTTAACTCATATTGTGCATTAAATACATATTTTAAGCATTATTATAAGAATACAATATTTTCTTGCAGTTATTTTTCATTTTCTGTGTTTTTAAATTAAAATTCTATTTTAATTTAATTCTATTCTTTAAA
Source organism: Hylobates moloch (assembly GCF_009828535.3). Taxonomy (NCBI): domain Eukaryota; kingdom Metazoa; phylum Chordata; class Mammalia; order Primates; family Hylobatidae; genus Hylobates; species Hylobates moloch. Next base: position 150,586,779 of record NW_026652279.1, read on the forward strand.
TTCCTATTTCCTGCCTGACTTTCTGAATTGCCTTTCCTACAAGTAACTACTCACCCTTCATTGTCAATAAAGTACTAACCTTATGCCCCTTATTGTTTGCTTTGTTAAACTCTCTGTCACCCACAATATGCAAAGATATTTGAAACAGATTGTATGCTATTTTGTTGTGTTTTCAACAGATGTCTAGTTAATTGGAACTTCTCCTAATCAGGCCAACTATGTTAGTTTCCTAGAAACATAGAAAGATTTCAACCATACATTTTCTCTGTTTGAAGTCATAGCTTCAAAAAATCTATATAAACTGTCCCCCAATTACATTGCATATTGCACGCACTTATACACACACACACACACACACACACACACACACACAGACACATATGTAATCTCTTCTAATAAAAGCAAAATTCTTTATTGCTTTGTTGGTGGGTCCTCCTCACATTCATATAAGGGAAAAATCATGCAGCTTTGGAGGAGAATCATTAAAATGCCAAAAGTGGAAAAAACAGGAAATACTCAAATTACTATATGATAATATAGGAACAAGAGATCAAGATTAATATATATGATTTTTCTAACATGCATGACTTTGGGAGTTGAAAAAAGTAAATAAAGGAATTCATATTTTTCATGCCATAACTTGGGAGTAGATTCATGATCATCAAAATTTTAAACAATGTTTTCTCACATATTTGTACAGAAACATAATTTCATGGGTTTTGATAATGTGTTATAGTAGAAATATGATTAATAAAGTTTAATAAATTTATACATAATACAAATGAAAAAATGAAGTTTGTGATTTTAGCATCTATGTTTATATTCCCAGCCCAGACTTCTCCATGGAACTCGTGATTTGTGTTTTCAGTGGCCCCCTTGTTATCACTGCATGGATATCATTATTCTGTTCAAAGCCCTCTAATGGCTTTCCAGTTCACTCTGTTATGGACTGAATGTTTGTGTCCTTTACTCCAATGCATATGTTGAAACCTTACTCCTCAATGTGATGTTGTTAGAGGGTGAGGTAATTAGGATTAGATGATGTCATGAAAGCAGAGCCCTCAAGAATGGCATTAGTGTCTTCCTAAGAGTCCCAAGAAAGCTTGCTTCTCTCTCTGCTCCATCAAGTGAGGGTACAACTAAACGTTAGCAGTCTTCGACCCATAAGAGGGTCATCATCAAAACTTGTCCATGAACTTACCATCTCCAGAGCTGTGAGAAATAAATTTTCGTTGTTTGTAAACCGCCGAGTCTGTAGTATTTTATTGTAGCAGTCCAACTGAGGAACTAAGACATATTGTAAGTCAAAGCCTGAAGTGTTACCAAAACCACATTGTGTGTGGGTTCTGTATTCAAAAATAATCAACCCTGTATATCTGTGCTTTGCAATGTGACTTTTCAGTTTCTCTCTTTAAGGCAGAACTCATTTCTTAACCTCTTGCGTCTAGATTGGTCTTGTGATTTCTTTTAGCCTAATGGAATATATCTGAATTAATGGTGTAATGCTTTTTAACCTACAACTCAAGATGCCTTTCTCACCACTATTATCTTTCTCGGGCACCTGCCTTCTCCATGAGAAGAAACTGACTTGGCCTTATGGAAAATAAGAGATCATCTGGAGTTGAGCCCATTAACCCCAGCCAAGGACATGCTAGACTAGCCTACACCCAGGGAAACCCAAAATCTGTGAAAAACATATAAAAACAAATTTAATAAAGTTGCTTGCCTCATTTACAGCCAAATGCAGACATGAATGAGTCTAGACAAAATCTAAGTATATATAAAAGACCCAGAGACACATGAGCTATATACATGTTTTTTGTTTTATGTAAAGCTCGCAACTAGGTTTTGTTTTGTTTTGCTTTTTGTTCACTGCTATTTTTGACATCAATTGCACAATATTACTGACTTTTTCAAAGATCTAATTTTTGTTTTTGTTGATCTTCCTATTGATTTTCTGTTTTTAATTTTATTAATTTCTGCTCTAATTTTTGTAATTTTTTCTTCTGCTTACATTGAATTTAATTTGGTCTTCTTTTTCTCATTTCTGAAGAAGGAAGGAAAGATCATTCATCTCAGATCTTTACTGTCTTCTAATATATGCTTTCAGTATAAAATTACCCTCTAAGCACTGCTTTCATTTCATCCTACAAATTTTTGGTAAGTTGTGTTTTTATTGTCATTTAGGTTAAATTATTAATATTTTCAAATTCTCTTGAGATTTCTGCCTTGACTTATGTGTTATTTAGAAGTACGTTGTTTAATCTCTATGTATTTTGTGATTTTCCAGCTATTTTTCTGTTTTAATTTTTAGTTCAATTGCATCGTGAACTGAGAGCAAACATTGTAAGATTTCTATTTTTAAAAATTTATTAAGGTTTTTTAAAGGCCTGGAATATGGTTTATCTTGGTAAATGTTCCATGTGGGCTTGAGAAGGATGTATGTTATGCTGTTGTTGCCTAAAATGTTTATATATGTCGATTATATCAATTTGATTGATTATGTTGTTTTGAAGTATATTTTTACAGACTTATTTCCTGCTGGATATGTTCAAAGATAGATATTAAAGTCTCCAATTATAATATTGGATTCATCTATTTTTTCTGGCAGTTCTAATCACTTTTTGCTTTATGTATTTTGATGGTCTATTGTTGGACACATACACCTTAAGGATTGTTATGTGTTCAGGAAGAATTGATTCCTTTATCATTATTTTGACCTTCTTTATGTCTGATAACATTCCTTGCTTTGAAATTCCTCTGTCTGAAGTTAATATTGCTAATCTCACTTTCTTTTGCATAGTGTTAGCATGATATATATTTCTCCATTTATCTTTAACCTATTGGTGTCTTTATCTTTAAAGTGTTTCCTGTAGACAATATAGAGTTAGTTGAATCTGCTTTTTTTGATCCAGTCTTAAAAAATCTATCTTTTAAGTAATGCATTTAGGCCATTGATATTTAAAGATATAGGTGGAATAATATCTAACACTTTTTTTTTTTACTGTTTTCCATTTGTTTGTATTGTTCTTCGTTCCTTTTTGGTCTTCCACTCTTTGTTTGCCTTTTGTGGTTTAAAGTGACCATTTTATTTTTTTTTTATTTTTATTTTTTCAGTTGCTCATTCTTCTGTTTTTATTTGTTTTTACTACTTTCATTCATATCTCTTAACCTTCAGCTAGCTCACACCATAGCAGCGCTCACTCTTTTTTTAAATTTTATTTTATTATTATTATACTTTAAGTTTTAGGGTACATGTGCACAATGTGCAGGTTTGTTACATATCTATACATGTGTCATGTTGGTGTGCTGCACCCATTAACTCGTCATTTAGCATTAGGTATATCTCCTAATGCTATTTCTCCCCCCTCCCCCACCCCACAACAGTCCCTGGAGTGTGATGTTCCCCTTCCTGTGTCCCTGTGTTCCCATTGACCATTTTTTAACATTCCATTTTCTCTTCGTTTTTAATATATTAATTGTCTTCATTTCTTACTCAATTTTTTAGTGGTTGCCCTAGAATTTTTAATATACATCTATAACTAATTCAACCCACTCTCAGATAACACTGTATCACTTCACATGTACTGCCAGTAATACTACAAATAACAAAGTAACGAAATTATAACCAAATGTTTATAATTTCTCTCTTCTGTCACCTGTATCATTGTTGATATTTTTATTTCACTGATACAAAAGCACAAACACACTCAGACACACACATACACACACACACACACACACACGCAGATAATTAATGCCATTGCTGAAACAAAAATCCAGGAAGCTCAGAGAACTTCAGGTATATACATATATATAATGTTATATATTTTAAAACATGTATGTAGGCATATATAATTGAGTCATGAACAATAGGGTTTGAGTGACACTGACCCTCCATACAGTAGAAGATTTGTAAATAACTTTTGACTGTTAAAATTTAACTACGAATTGCCTACTGTTGATTGGAATCCTTGCCAAAAACAAAAACAATGAATTAACATGTATTTTTTGTGTTTTATGTATTATATGTTGTATTCTTACAACAAATTAAGGTAGACCAAAGGAAATGTTATTAAAAATGTATAAGGATGATAAAATATATTTACTATTAAATGGAAGTGGATCATCATAAAGGTCTTCATCCTTATTGTTTTCACACTGACGAGGCTTGGGGAGAAGAGGAAGAGAAGAGATTGGTCATACTGTTTTATGGGTGGCAGAAGTGGAAGAAAATATGCATATAAACTGACATGTGTTGTTCAGACTGTTGTTGCATAAGATTAAACTATATATGCATATACATCTGAATGCATTGAGAACACCGAGCATATATATGCGTATATATGCATACATAATGAAACACATTCATTGCTTCTATTTTTTTAGAAAACTATCTGTTAGATCAATTAAGAATAAAGAAAACAAAAACTTTTATTTTATATTTAATCATTCCTTCTCAGGTGCACTTTTATAAATGTAGATCTGAATTTCTGACACATTTTTTTTTCCTTCTCTCTAAGTACTTTCTTTTAACATTGCTTGCAAGACAGATCAACTGGTAACAAATACTTTCATTTTTTCTTTTTTTTTTTTTGAGACAAAGTCTCTTTATTGCCAGGTTGGAGTGCAGTGGCACTATCTCGGACCAATGCAACCTCCACCTCCTGGGTTCAAGCGATTTTCCTGTCTTAGCCTCCCAAGTAGCTGGGACTACAGGTGCACACCACCATGCCCAGCTAATTTTTGTATTTTTAGTAGAGATGACCTTTCCCCATGTTGGCCAGGATGGTCTCGATCTCTTGACCTCACGATCTGCCTGCCTCGGCCTCCCAAAGTGCTGGGATTACAGGTCTGAAACAAATACTTTCAATTTTTGTTTGTCTTAGAAAATCTTTATTTCTCCTTCAGTTTTGAAGAATAATTTCATAAAGTACTGAATTCTAGATTGGTGGGTTTTTTGTTGTTATTGTTGTTGTTCTCTGTTTCTCAATATTTTAAATATTTCACTTCACTGTCATCTTTCTTGTAAAGTTTTTGTGTTTAATTTTTATCTTTACTCCTCTATAGGTAATTTTTTCTCCTGTAGCTTCTTTCAGGATTTTTGCTTCATCTTTCATTTTTTGTAATATCAAATTGGTATGTTTATTTGTAGTTTTCCAGCATTTATCTAGCATGGTGTTCTTGGAGCTCACTGGATCTGTCATTTGATATCTGGCATTAATTTTGGAAAATTCTCAGTAATTGTATTGCTTCAAATATTTCACCTGTTTTTTTTCATCTTCCTTCTCCTTTTGGCATTCTAAATACAGGTGTTCCTTGGTTTTTAATAAAGTTATGTCCCAATAATCCAATCTTAAGTTGAAAATATTGTAACTGAAAGGTATTTAATACATGTAGCCCACAAAACATTATAGCTTAGCTCAAAATATGCATGCTCAGAACATTTACATTAGTCTAGAGGTAGGCAAAAATCATCTAATACAAGGCATATTTTATAATAAAGTATTGAGTATCTCATGTATCATATTGACTATTGTGCTGAAAGTAAAAAACAGGTGGGTGTATGGGTACTCAAAGCAAGAATTCCACTGAATGTGTATTGTATTTCCATCTTTGTAGTAAGAAAAATCACCAGTCGAACAATTTTAAGTAGCAGACCATCTGTCTGTATACATGTGGCACATCTTTTGTAGTCGTCCTATAGTTCTTAGATGTTCTGGTGTTCTTTCTTTCTTTCTTCATTATGTTTCTATTTGTTCTTCCATCTTAGAGGTTTATATTGATATCCTCAGGTCGGAGAGTCTTTCCTCAGCTGTGTCCAGTCTACTGATAAGCGCCCATCAAAGACATTCTTCACTTCTATTACTGTGTTTTTAACCTCTAGTATGTATTTAAGCATTGATTAAAATTTCCATCTATCTGTTTACATTGCCCATGTGTTCATGTAGGTCACTTTATCAGTTAGAGCCCTTAACTTAACCATAGTTGTATTAAATTCCCAGTCTGAGAATTCCAACATCCCTGCCAAATCTGCGACTGTTTTTTGACAATTGCTCTGTCTCTTCAACTTATTATTACTTGTCTTTTACTATGTATTGTAATATTTTATTAACAGCTGGAGATGATGTACTGGGTAAAAGGGACTAGTATAAATAAGTTTTTATGAATATGGTGGTAAAATCTAGCTTGAAGGGAATCATTCTATGGTTTCACGGTCAAGTCTCAGTCCTTAGTGAGCCTGTGGCTCTGAACTGTGAACTTCATATGTGTTTCTTTGGAGTATTTTTGTTTATTTTTAACACCCTTGGGTGACACAGGATAATCACAGTTATTTTGAGTGGGATATTTCCCTTCCCACAAGTAAGTTAGGCTCTGTTAGAACCCCAGCAGGTTAGACTGTGGTTAAATAGCTTCTCCTGAGAGCAGACCTTGTTAAGAACAGAATGCTCTGACGTATTTTTTAGAAGTTAATTTTCTCTCCCTCTGCCAAAGCATAGGTAGAGTTTTCTCTGATATTCACTGTGAGGACCTGGTAGAGTACCTGGAGGTAAAATTCACTTAAGTGTGGCCTCCTTTTTCCCCATCCCCCGTTGATACGTGTCCCCCTGGAGTTTTCATCTTTCGGGTTTTGCCAGGCTGGATCGTCAGCAATTTAGCAATTACAATTTAAGTTTTCCTATCCCAGGACTGGTTCCTGTGGAGGTTGCTGCCTGTGGGTTTCTGCTCCAGTAAGATGTGATTCTTTGTATTTGCCTGATATTCTCTCAAATTCTGGTGGCAGCTGTTTCCCTATGATCTCACTTTGCTTACTGATTTAAGAAGAGTGGTTGATTTTTTAGTTTGCCAGATTTTTTATTATTAGGATGGAGTGTTGATTTCCAAGCTTCTTAAACGCCAACGGAAAACTCCTAAAGTGGTTTTTTTTTTAATCATCCCTGTGTCCTTTCCATTTCATGTTTATTTAAATAATAATATTCTGAAGAAAACAAGTACTGCTACTGACATTAAGTGTTAAGATATATAATACAATAATGTAGGAAGGTAAGATGGGACACGTTTTTAAGGATTAGTACTTTTACTGCACATTAACAGAAGTCTGTGGTATAACTCCCTTATAATCTTCCCCAAATTAAATGACTGTGGATTCATAATAATAAGCAAAATCCTTCATTAGAATACAGAACTACAGAAAAAAATCACCAAAATGCCTGGAATGAAAAGAAATTTATCTTATTCAAAACACAAATAGATAAGATAAAATGATGGTATCATGGGTTGAATTACAGATCTATTCCTTTGGGACTGGCATATATTTCTGGGAATTCAGAAGGAAATATTCTAAAAAAAAGTAGCTATAAACTGATAGTTTGGAAAGAATGAGGACTAGGATCTTAGCAAAAATATATTTCATAGAAAATATAATGAAAATTTCTTTTACATTTGTCGATTATTTGATTTCAAAGTCAGCTCTGCTAGAGAGCCTCAAGTTCCAAGCAACAAATATACTAAGAATGGTTTACCATATCACATGCATATGGTTCACTGGAAAACACCAAAAAAACTAACGTAGGCCCCAAAGCTTAAGGATGATTCAATTGAAAACACAATACATTAAACTGGTCATTGGAGAAGCAGGATTACCAAATATTCAAGAAATTGATACACAGTGAAATAGCCCTACTGGTATTGAATCGGATTCAATGTACTTGTCTTTTCTTTGAAAACTACTTGATTTCTGAAATGATAGGACAAAACATCCATTTATTCCTAGTGTATTGAGAATGGCAACTTACTGGGCAGAAGTAGAACAAAAGAAGTATCCATCTGCCTGTTAATAGATAATTAAGAGCTCCTATTAATCTTTACTCATTCAAGAATAGTGAAACAGAAAGACGGAATGCAATATATGTAGTGGATTCCTCAATAGAAATTATATTTTCCAAAAAAGTGTACTTGGTCAGAGGGTTAGATATTACAACAGTTTGTGACCCTCCAAAGGGCCATGGTACATAGATATATTGTATAGCTGTGAAATGGAAATTGTATGGAGGGAGTGAATTAATAAAAATAAATCAAGAAAAGATCCTTACAAAAATGAGGAAAAAAATTGGCAAACTACAGATTTAGATTCAAAACAAAGGAGAAGTATTTTTCTATTGAGAGTCAAATGAGTGTTGGGAATCACAGTTTCAGAATATGAGTTTTTGTATATTTCCCGATTAAATTTGTCTAAAAATTAAGTTGTGCAGGATTTGGTAGATACAAATGAATCTGAAATCATTACACTCTGCATGTTCCATTTGGTCAGAGGTGGCTTTAGAAGCCCTGAACACACAGCCTTCATTGAGTCCCAAACCCTTATTGTGTTACAATCCACCTCTGTTCCCACTGAGCCCAACCCCACTGACATGGCCAAATTAACTTTAGTTCACAATAAAACCAATCAAGGTCTATCAATCTTTACCTGGCTTTCTTTTGCTCACTACTATCCTGAAGAATATAAAGAATCACAGCACTTGGGTATACACTGAATAAAAGCAGAAAACTCTTCGTGGATTTCTTCCCCATTAGATTTTCAGCCTGAGACAAGCTTGAGTTTGGAAGTTGACAAATTTTAAGTTGAATGAAAGTTCTGTGCAATGTTCCAGTTTGTTTTCTCTTTATTTACACGTGTCTGTACACAAACACTTAAAACCACTTATGTTTAAAACAATTTGGGGAATGTTTGTCTGGCTACTATTAGGTCATTAACATAAGTTTTGAAACTCAATATAACTTGTGAAATTTTTCAGGTTTGTGTAGCAATGCATAAGTCTATAACAATCTACCTGTTTCTTATTATAGATTCATACTAGTTATAGTAGGAATGAATCATAAAGTGCTTATTCTTATTAAAGTGTACATATTACTATTTTAAAAGGTATAATTCAGTAGTTTCTAATATATTCACTGATTTGTGCAACCATTACCTCTTTCTAATTCTAGAACATTTTCATCAACCCCAAATAAACAGTATACTCATTAGCAGTCACTCTCCACTCCCACATAATCCTAGCCTCTGGAAACTACTAATCTCTATTATGTTCCTCTATATTTGTCAATGAAGGCCATTTTATATGAATGCAATCATGTAGCGTGTATGTTTGAATTAGGCTTTTTTCACTTAGGACATCATCAAGTTGCAGTATGTGTCAGTAGTTCATTCCTAGTTATGGTAGAACAATATTCAATTGTTTGAGCCAATATTCCATCTCACATAACTTATCTACTGGCACACTCATGTTTGTGTAAAAATATTATGCTATTCAATGTTTCATTATTTATTATAAATCATGGGAAACAGCTTAAGTTTCTATCTAAAGAGAGCTGGAAGGGAATCACTTCTTGGATGGTGTGGTAAGCATCTTAAAAAAATTGATCCTCCATTTATGTGATAAGAACACTGAAAACATAGCCAAATAAACTTTTTTCAAGCTCTTTAAATTGATAAAAGGCTTACAAAAATCTGAGGAGCATTTATTGAATGTAAAACACAAGGTTCATGGCATTTTAACTTACATTATTCCTTTTACACTATCCCAGGTCTGTGGGAGCTTTGAAAACCAACAGGTAGCACGACAAACAGGAGAATGTGCAAACCACCAGCTTAATGGCCACTGAAAAGTTCAAAGTGGATTTGAATTTTCCCCAAAGCACCACTCTAGATAGCTGTAACTATCTGAACAGGTGAAACAGAGAGTATATTTTTGGTCTGTGAATCTATTCTGTGTGGCACTATAATAGTGGATATATGACACTATACATTTGTCAAAGCCCACAGAATAATATGAAAAACAAGGTGAACTTTAATGTATGAAAAAATGTTAAGGAATCAATTATGAAGTTGGGGGATCCTAGGATGGAATTCCGACTGTCACAAAAGAATGTAATTATCATGTGTGAGACAATTTCATGGAAGGGATAGGGAAAATGTTTTTGCCTATATTATTTTGAAAAAGAGCGGATATTATAAGACTAAACACAAAAGGATCAGTAAACAAGCAGAGTTTGTTTGGCAATGTTGTTATTCATGAGATTAAGCTAACAACGCTGAAGCTACTATAATTGAATACTGAAACTGAACAAGTAAGTAAGTGAATGGCAGAAGCTGACTCCTGGGAGCTAGATGTCTCACTGTTGGAATGAAAGGTTACAGACAGAGTCAGGGAGGCTGGAATAAACCATGTGATACCATGTTAAACACACACACATGCACGTACACACACACACACTTTCAAGCTATGTTTGCTGACAAGGTCTGGAAGCAGTGATACCTCAATAGCAATAAGCCAATCTTGTTTTTAAAAAACTATCTCCCAATTAAAAAACGCAGGTATCCTTGGCAAAAAGCAGATCCATGAATTGGCTAGGGAATTCCTTATATAGGGAATATATAAGGTGAGCCTGGAGTATTCTATGTGCCAGAGGGTAAGGATGTGCTCAAAAAGCACCATGGTGGGGATACTTCAAAGGGACACAGGATCCAATTAAGAAACCTCCCAATGGACAAAGCTGGAAGAATTTGAGCAATATAATGAATAAATATTGCATTATATATAAAAGAAATATCTGTGGCTCCATTCTGGTAGAAGTTATTGAATAAGTTAGTAAATAAGGGAGACTAGAGAAAACACCCAATCAGAAGTATTTGAAATAATTTATGTAGCAATCTCTACCTTAAGAAGGTGGAACATAACTCTTCACTCCTTATGTGTATGCTGCACAAGGCGAGTTTCTCCTCAATAACATAGTTTAGAAAGGGTGGAAAATGAATAACTCTACAGTAAAGATCCTGACAAATACTATCTTAGTCAACATCAACAGTCATAAATCACACTGATAGTATGTAGCCTTGACAGTAATGTAATGAGAAAGGTTCTTTAACTCTGTATGTGTCTTCCTCCTGAAAGCCTTCAACTCCAGTCTAGCAGGACTGGAGTCCTTCTGGTCTAGAAGGACATCAGTAAAACCTCAGTTGAGAGGTTGTCTACAAAATATCTGACTAGTACTCCTCAAAACTGTCAAAGTCTTCCAAAACTAAGAAGGTCTGAGAAATTGTCACAATCAAAAGGACACTAAGTAGATACAATTATTAAAGTAGTGTTTTATCCTGGAATGGGTCTTAGCGAAAAAGACACTAAGTTAAAAACTAAGTATATATGTATAACATATGGACATTAGCTAATAATAACGTATCAATATTAATTCATTAGTTATTTCAAATGTATCATAGTGGTATCATATCTTAACAAGAAAGAAAACTTGATGCCTGCTATGAAGAAACTCTGTATAATGTTTGTAAGTTTCCTTCAAATGGAAAACAATTTCAAAAGAAAAAAATGCATTTAAAATATCACAAAACACAAAGAAAAAAGAGATATAAATTATAATGAAAATATAAAAATGATTAGATAATAAATACAGTGAAATAGATATGGATTTAAATGAAGATTTAAAATGAGAATATACGAAGTTGCAAATAGAGCAGGTGGAATTAATCATATAATTAAAGAAGAAAAGAATAGTAACAAACACAAGACAGAGTTGTTTTGAAAGGTGGTGGGGTGGGGAATGCTTCTCTCTCACTTTACCACATTAAAGACATAAATCTGTTATCTTTGAGCTGTGAGGAGTATCCTGCCCACTGCACTGCAAATTGTATATACCATACTAGCTTTTTCATTGTCTTTCCATGAAATAAAGTTGAGAAAATTATTTTCCCTTTGCAGGTTGCACACAGTTTTGTTTATGCATTTCCTTAAAATTAATTGTAGACTCCAGGACACAAACTATAGTAGGCAATACAATTTTAGAATGTAATATATAGAGCTATATTTAGCCTCTTTTAGAAGTCAGTGGATTGAATGTCTTTTTATTTTAAATTTTACATTCATTAAGGTGCCTCGTTTTTTACTTTGTCCATTAACATTTCTCCATATGACCTTGCAATAACTAGATTGTGAAAAGCTAACAAGTGTTGTAACAATAATCCATTGTTTGAGTTGCTTGCAGTTGTCTTAAAATTAAAGTGTTTTTTTCCAAAAAAAAAAAAAGAAATCTAACACGTACACATAGCCTACTGTCATTTTTGAATTTCCAGCATTAAGAAAAGTCTACATGCATTCAAACAAATAAAAAAACTCTGTGATGCCAGTAGTATCTTTAGAGTTATATAAAAAAATAGTAATTAGTACACTTTCAGCAAACCAACATATTGTTTATACACAAAAATAACAAGAAAACACTTTTCTTCACACACAAACTCTGGCAGCGTTCCAGAGGGAGTCTTCCATGTAATTTCTACATAATCAATCACAGTCATGACCATTTTCTCATTATTATAGCTAATAATATTTGAACGTTTATGATACACAAGTCGTTTCCTAAGCCATGTAATGCACCATTTTGTTTAAGCTGAACATTCAATTTCTATCATCTGTGTTTCATAGAAGAGTACAATGAGGCTCAGATAGTTTAGTAACATACACCAAATCATAAATGATTTAATTATTTATAGTGACCTGTATTTCATAACGCAGACATCTAGAAATAAAAATTAAATAGTTTTAAAAATCGAAATAATCTCCACAGATCTGTAATACATTATATTAGGATGTTGTTAACACATGATGATATGATTTTGAAATATTGTGAACATATAAATAATTTAATATAGAGTTTTATTTTAATTTGGGGGGACATAAATTTTCATTGCTAAAAGAAACATTTCACCATTTTTTTCTTCAAATTTCTGATATTATTTGTGTACATTAATGATTACTAAGGAATATAATCTATGTGCTGGCTCTTCTGGATGGACTCCATCCAATTTCACATTCTATCTTATTTAATTGAAAATGCTGGAAAATTAGAGACTACTACATGCTGGAAGATTGGAGGCCACTGTAGCCCAAACTCCCCTGAATCCAGAAACTTCACTGAAAACATTTCATGTACATTTTTTGAGACTTGGAAGTGATGTCAGAGGCCACCTGTCTGGAGTGGCCACTGTTAAGGTGCCCCCTGCAGCGGGGAAGGCATGGCCGGGGGCTACGCATACAGTGGAGCCGCTGGGAGCCGGGAACAGGCAGGAGCCCCGCTCCCTTATGCGTTGGTGGGATGGGAGCCCTCCCCTCCCAGGTGTAGCTGCAGACACCCAGCCGCAGCTCTGTACCTGGGCATCCCTGCACTCCTGCTCCACACATGGCTTACCCTTGGCAGGCGTGGGATCTGGGCCGGTAGCGTGGGCCGAGCGCAGCCTGCCGGGCCGAGTATGCAGAAGGAGCCCAGCGGGCCCAAACAAATCTCAGGTAAAGGCGCCACTGGGCACAGAGGTTTCTGGCTGGTGAAATGACACCCGAAAGATCCTGTGACAGAAGCAAAAACGAGTCACAGATGATCATACTACACTACTTGACTGCTAGCAGGCAGGGTGCTGCCAAGCAAGAGTGTGGAAATATGAGCCATTCCTGGACAATCTCCCACTCTCCAGCTTTTTCTTCTGGGTGTGAGAGGTAGCCATGTCAAAAGCTATACATTTTTTTCTTTTTTGCTTCTGGTTTAGCCCTAATGTAATTGGATTGAGATGTAGTATTGCCCACTGTTGAATCACTTCTGTAATATCCTTGGAGACAAAATAGAGCCTGTTTTTCAGTCTTCCCATCTATTTTGTAAGCATCCTGTATTACATCCTCTCCTACCCGAAATTTTTAGACTGCTTTGTTTTGTTTCCCTAGTGGACACATAGCATACATTCGTTTTTATACTTCTGATTTGAATTAAAAATAAAAGTATGTGTCTTCACATACACAGTAAAATCTTAAAATATGTATGGAACCTTGCCTGCTTAACATCTGTTGTGGAAGGCAGCACTCTAGAGCTGTACCCTTAGATTCCATCCATGGAGCGAAAAAGGATTCTGCTCTAGAGAGTCAGAAAAACTTGAGATCTTCTACTGAGCCTAGAGTTCTTGCTGGCATGTGAGGCCAGCCTGAATTCCACCTTCTGGTTCAGAAAAACAAAAGTGCTGAAAATTTTAGCAATGCTACTTAATTTATTTTCTCAAAATATTTTTCATCTGGTGTCCTCCAAGCTCTGCAACAATTCATAATATTAAAAAGTGTGACATAGCTTCTATCTTACTGTAAAATTCACGAGTCTTTCAGTTATTTCTAGACTTCTGGAATAGACAGTTTTGCTCCAAGTGTTTATAAACAGTCCTAATAATATCTAGCAGCTGCTCATGGGAGTATGTGAGAGTTGAGTGAGATGTGGAACTTTCTTCCCACCTGTCCCAAAACATTATAATTGCTGATGTTATAAGAGCCCAGTATAGAAAGGCAGTGCATATTGTCTCAGGGCCCTACAGAAACACATAGACTAGGGCCACTCCGCCCTCCTTACAAGTGTAAAATGCCTTAGATCACAGGCTGATACATAGAAAAAGAAGATAATTTATGTAATTTTTTTTCACGTCACTCCACATTTTGCAAAAGTTCTATTTGAGGTTTAGGTTCTCGAATTTATCTTTTACAATCTAAATATCTGTTTTCTGTAATACTTCTTTTGTATATTTGATAAAAAGAGAAAAAAATCATTTAAGTTGTTCCAGAGTAGCTCAATTGGTATTTTTTAGTCATAGAATCTGATAATCTAAGCAACAGTTCTGCAACTCTGAATATGTACTGTATTTAAAATTAGCCATATGAATAAACAGGGGTGAGCTCGTTCAAAGAAAAAAAAATACCACTCTTTCTTCCTACTGTCATCAAACTCAAAAGTATATCACAAATGTACTTCTTTATGTATATCTCCCTAAGAAAATAACCACACTTATTTCATATGAATTGATGCTGGTTTGAGTTAAGTTTATCATGAAGTTTGTTTTTATTCTGTATAAAATCCCTTCAATGTATGGTAGAACATTTATCCGATATAATGATAACATCATTTAAATTATAGAATTTGCATCATGAATTATAAAGGGTTTAACTTTAGTATTCATAAAGAAACATCATTTGGAACTACCTTACTCAAGAATCTCACTATAAACAATTGGTCAAATTTTATAATTTTGAAAAGCAATGCATGTTTCAAAATCAGTTAAAGGTTGAAACTTATCATTATATTTTATAATTTTTGCTCCAAGCGAGAAATTTTCTAAGATAGTCTTTGACATTGTGTGACTGATGAGGCAAATTTTATCATACATGAAAAAGGAAGGTAAAATAGTCAATATATTTTATGATAGTATATATTTATCATATTGTTCTTGCAAAATACTATGTAAATATTTTCTATAATCTTCATTTTTTGTTAAACTGTAGTTATTTTTGTGTCTTAGCTGTCATTTTATGATATACAATTTGAAGGAGTAATTTCAAACTTTTGCAAAGAAATAATGATGTTAGGAAAGACTTTTGTCATATGAAATTAGATATAACCCAAAGAAATCATTAGAAAATACCATGAGTATAGAAATTACAAGCAGAAATAAATACACGCACACATACATACATATATATCATATTCTGATATGAGTTGCTAAACTATTTTGTGCCCTGTAAGTATTTGGAAAGTTACCAAAGCTGTATCATGTTTATTCATTGCCACTGTCCATAACTAGTTTTTGATTTTTGGTTTTTGTAAAAGCATTATTTTTTGTAGCATTTTACTGCATTTCCCCCTCACACCTGTTTAAGGAAAGGTAAAATAATGTATGTGGAATTTAACAGTTTAACATGTTGCATATCAGCATAACAGCAAACTGTGTGTCTCAAATATAAATTTAAGGACACTTCACCTATGCCTGGGAATATTATTCAGTCTTCCATATAACAGTAGCAGCTACTCTGGAATTTCTCTAATGGAAGGGTATGGAGTTGGAATATGATTGTAAGGGGCAAGAGGACCAGGAAAGTCGTATGCATGAAAACACTATTTTAGTTTTGACTCTGCAGGCTGGTGTATCATGGTAGGTAGTGACAATGACTCCTCTTATGTGAATCCATGTTTGCATAGCAATTATAATGCATTTATTTACAGGATTTATTTGGACAAATTAAGTATCGGTCTAACAGAGATGAGAAGTATGATGGTAAAGCTAATTTAAGCTTTTTAAATTTTTTTCCAACCCCATCAGGAGAACAAAAATTAACTAAATACCGAAACTAGCTATCTTTGAACAATAGGATGTTCCTAATCAGTTATTATTACAGTAACAAAGTATATGATACCAGAATGGATCTTCCCAAATAGAATGTGTCAAAATTCAACTTCAATATACATAGATTACATCACCTTTCAAGAAGTGATCTATAAAACGAACCTTCTCCACAAGCCACTCCAACAGCTGGGTGTCTAGTTCACATTCTAAAACACTCCGTACCTATTTATGCTGACTTTTAGAAGCTTTCCCATTTGTAACATTTCCTATACTTATTGAATATGATTTTTTTTGCCCATCTTTTTACAACAGACTGATCTTTTCTAGGACTACTTTATTTAATTTTATTTTGAAACGTGGCAAATTTCAGACACTCCAGTTACACTTTATGTTGAATTAAAAAAAAGTATAAAAGAAGGAGAAAAAGAAAAAATAATGATTGATGCTATTAGTAATGCAAAAATAATGTCTTTTTGCAGTTATTTAGATATTAATTGTTTTATCACTCAATATTTGTTATAATAAATATTAATTGTGAAAATTTAGAAATGTCAAAGTAATGTAACAATGTTTTTATACACTGCACATATGAATACCAAATTTCAGAACATATTTTTGAAAGAATATTACTCTTTATATTGCTATCCTAACCTGTTAATCTTTACAAAAATCAAACAGACTACCCATTTCTGTGGATCATCTGTACCGTAGACGTAGGGAAGAAACAAACCAGAAGACAGACATATACTAAAGAACCAATAAAAAACCTTAAGTTTTTGGCTTGAGGTAATTAAATCTTAAAAAATAAAGTATTATTGCTATTCTTGAGTAATTTTCCATGACCAATCTTCCAGTTAATCTTTCACTTTGTTCCTGCAGCCCTCAGGCACACAATCTGTTTTCCCTCCTCACTAGCTCCCAAAACATACTGCTCCCACCTGGCTTCCTTTTTTGCTCAAGCCTACGGTGTACTAGGATGCTGTGTCTTCAACTTTTCTGAATTTTATCAGTTCATAAATATAACACAAAGACAATTTTAATTTAAACCAGTTTCCTATTAATTTCCAAGAGGAGATAAAAAAGAGAAACAAAAATAAACTAACTTAAAAGATAAGAAACACAGAAGGAAAAATGTAAATTTTTTTTGTATAGCCTCTAGTCCCTGCCTCACTTTTATAGACAGTATCCTAAATGCCTCAAAGACCTCTTGATGCCATTCTGTTATTCCTAAGGTTAGAAATTCTTCCTTCCTTGCCAGTACCAGGGCAAACAGAATTCTAGTTTTCCTCCCTCCCTCCCTACAGATTGTTTTCAATCAATCACTAACTGTTATTTTTTATTCAATTAAACACTAGTCTAGGCACTCTTGTGAAGTGGCTTTGAAGATGAATGAATGAGGATATTAATCAGCTTGCAATAAATTAGGAAGATTATTGCGTATTATCTGAATGGACTCACTGTAATCACAAGTGATTTAAAGCCTTTAAAAACAGTTAACAATAATGCATTATATAGATTCAAATAGCAAGAAGAATATTGAATATTCCCAACACACACAAAAAAGATAAATGTTTGAGATGATGGATATGCTCATTACCCTGATCTGATCACTATACATTATAGACATCAAAACATTACAATGTACCCCATGAATATGTACAATTATTTGCCAATTTAAATATTAAATTTTATTTTAAAAAAGAAGAAAAGAAAAATAGAAGAGTCAGTTCATGATGTAACTGAAAAAGAGTCGGGAGACATAATATGGAAGGGAAAGCACTGTTGCTGGTACAGGGGACCATGTGGAGAGCTTGAGAAAAAGAGCAAGGTAGCCTCTGTGAAAAAGGACCAGTCCCAACTGGAGGCAGGAACTTCAGTCCTGTAGCTGCAGATAATTGAATCTAGTCGACAAACTGAAGGAGACTTGGGACAGAATATCCTTAGAGCCTTCAGTGGCTTCACAAAGCCACTTAGATCCTGGCTTTGTGAAATCTGAAGCAAAGACATCAGTTGAGTCATCCTGGACTTCTGGATTGCAGAAAAATGAGATAATAAATTTGTGTTATTTTAAGCTACTACATTTGTGAATTTTTATGGCGGTATGGAAATCTAATACAAGTACAAAAGCCCAAATCTTAATTTTCTGCAAACTATTTGTCAACCTAAAAGACAGAGAGAGGCTCTCTAAAAGGAAATGGTATTTATTCTGGAATAGGGCATTACAATAGGAATACACATGCCATAGTAAACTATGTGTAAATTCTGGAAGGTAAAGGAAGACAAAGACTTTTAAAGAAATAAATGAGAAGGATTACATCGTTGTCTTGAGATAATTATACTTGGCTACAAGGATCACTAATCCGTAGAGAGAGAGCGCGCTGGGGAAAATGCCAGACATGTATCAAGCAACCAGATCACATGAGAACTCCCTTACTATCTTGAGAACAGCAGAGGCCCCATGATCCAATCACCTCCCACCAGGTCCCTCCCTTGACACCTGGGGATTACAATTAAAGATGAGATTTGGGTGGGGACGCAAATCCAAACTGTATTAGCTGTAATGACATTTGTTCAAAGTTGTAGTTTTTGTAGAGTCTTTTTGCAATAGTCTTGTTATCAGATACATGTGTGAGAACCATATCTTCATGGGCTTCCCTGACTCTCTCTGTCTGATTTGTTTTTTTAATTTTTTTCCCTGCAAGTGATTCCATTTTAATTTAGATGACTTTCAGATATTTTGTCCTCTTGGCCATGCCTTCGTAAGTATTGTAGACCTACATACACACAGAGTGGACTAACATTTAATTTAGTGTCTGTAGGTTCAACTACAATTTTCCATTCATTTAAAAAGATAAAAAGCTACAAGCAATCATTGTAGAATTGTCTGGGCAGCAAATGCACAAGAATATGACAAACTAGTTGCAGAAGAACAATTAATTCAGTACTGTACATGATTTTGGGGTTTGTGTGTGTATATGTGTGTAAATTGGAAAGGAAAACTTAAAAGACAAAGACTAGATTCTAAAAGGCCTCAATATTGTATCCAACCAATTGAGCATGTATTTGTCACGTACTGTGCCAGCTCCTGGAAATTCAATAGTGAGCAAAGGAGGCATGCTTTGTGTGTTGTGGAGAATCCAGTCCCATATGGAACCCAAAATTTAATCACACCATCACTCTAGTAAATATGATTATAGCCTATGCAGGCTAGGCAGGGCCTTGCCAATCTATTGCAGGTTTTACCCTACAGAAAACAGAAAACTATTGCATGGTCCAGCTTCAGATTTTTAGATTTTCTGTTGGGAACGGAGGCGATTTATCAGATTATGTTTTATAAAAATTACTCTGATGGCTGTAGCATTGAGTAACTGAAAAAGGGTAAGTGTGATGGCAGGAAGACTGCTACAACTATTATGGTTAATATGTAAGAGAAGAAAACATTAGGAATAAAACTCAGGGAGAATTAAAATAATAGGTGAATACGGTAATTAGGAGGAAAATAAGAAGCAATTTAGAATCTAAGTGGATATGAGGATAAAAGAAATATTATTAGGCATTTATTGAGCAAGTTGCTCCCATTAACTTAGACATATGCAAGGAGGAGCCATAAGAATATTAAAATTAAATACTTAAATTGGTCTAATTCAGATTTCCAAGGGGCATGCAAATAGTGATATTTAATAGTCAGATGTGGTAAGCTGAATAATGACCTTCCAAAAATGTCTCTGGCCTATTTCCAGAAACAAGTGAAAATTAGCTTATGTGAAAAAGAGAACTTGGAGATGGGGTTTTTTAAAGATCTTGATGAAGAGATTTTTCTGGATTGTTTCAATGGTTCTGATGTAATCACAGGCGTCTTTATAGGAGGAGGTCAGATTTAGTTGTAAAAGATGTGACAACAAAAACGGGAGGTTGATGTGACACGAGAAGAAGTGATAAGTCAGAGAATGCAGACAACTTCTAGAGCCTGAAAAAGCAAGAGAACGAATTATCCCTTAAGAGCCTCCGGAAGGAACTAGCTCTGCTCATACCTTTACTTTAGCTCAGTGAGACTGATTTTTGACTTCTGAACTCTAGAAATGTAAGGTAATACATTTTAAACCACTAAGTTTGTGGGAATTTGCTATAGCAGCAATAAGACATTGGTACAGATGTCTATGTACCTGTGAACTTGAGAATAGATCTGGTCCCCTCTATGGCTAACTCCTGTCTCAGTATGCCTGCAGCTCCATCAACAAATCCTATTACACATTTGATGATACAGATTAAGATACGAAATGATGTGCTGCCAAACCATCTAATTTTAAAGTAATAAATCTTATCTCAGATCCTTCTCCAACTTAATAGCCTCTCTCTAGGGGAAGAAATACTTGAAACCAGCAGCTTTTGCATTTGTCCATAAAACTGAGCTTCATCAAAAAGATTATGCTAGGATAATGGGCAGAAGTGGGGCTACCATGAAGGATAGAAAAATATAGTGCCTTCAAGGACAACAAAGGTGAGAAACTGTAGATTCCAACAGACTTGGAAATTGTCCAAGAATGCTGGACGCATTCACAGCGTTCCCTGCAGCATATGGAAAGGGAAAAATTGCCCACAGGGAAAGGCTGTGTGGTATCTCTATGGAGACAGAGTTCTAGTGCCAGAACTTTTGGGGCTTGGCAGTGTTTCAACCTCTGTATGTATTAGGTTGGTGCAAAAATTACTGTGGCTTTTGCCATTACTTTTAAATGGCAAAAACCGCAATTACTTTTGCACCAACTAATAGCATTAACAGGAGACTTCAAGGGTCTACGTGGGTTAGGGAAAATAAGGTGTTGCTTAAAAGTGACCAGGGGCTTAATATCCTTCTTCACTTTCCTGGGAATCATAAACTTCCCAGATTCTTGTGCAATTAGAGGAATGGTATACAAATCACAGGAATAGGTGGGGTATATTAGCCCATTATCCATTTAAGATATGATATGAATTAATTGATTAATTCATAATAATCCATTAATATGAAACTGGGTTTTTGATAGTTTTTAAATATTTAAAATGTAATAATTCTTCCATTCATCTTCTTGTGAAACAAGGTTTTACACATACAGAAATGAAAGAATGTATAAATTATTAAAATCAATAGAAAAGGTCAGCATATTTAATGGACATAACGACATAAAATCATTGATTTTATACACAGAAGAAATAAGGCAGCTTATTTTAAAAATTACATACAAAATTGTTACATAAATAGAATTTACAATAGATGCACACCCAAAAATATTGAAGGAATGTAGAAATGAGTTTTATAAACAATGAATAGTTATTTTTGGAGAGAAATATAAAATGTATTAATTTTTAAGGAAATTTGGTGAAGATTCTAAACATGCTGTCTATGGAATCTGAAATACGTAGGGAAGTACCCAGAGCCAAGAAGGGACAATGCATGTTTCTGAAATGATCAACATGAGGAAACTTGCCCTACAGATGTGAAGATTAACTGTGAAGCTATAAAATAATACAGTTTGATATATAATTTTGTATTTATTTACAGTGAAAAAAAGAGAAAAAAAGAACATTTTTAAATGTAAGAGAATATTTTATGCCCTTTGGCTAGGAAAGTATTTTTTAAATAGGACCCAAAAGTGAAACTACAAAGAAAAGATGAATGCATTTGACTTTGTTAACATGAAGAACTTATATTCTTAAAGAGAGGCTGAACAGTTCAGCCCCAAACTGGGCAACAATAATTACAACATGCATAACTAAAACATAATTCACATACATTAACAATTCTAGCAAAACAATAAGGGAACAACTGTGTCAATAAAAGTGTGTTGAAGAAAATGTATAACTCACAGAAGAGGAAACATGAATGACTAATACACATGTGAAGGTATGCTTTAATTCATCAGTAAGAAGAAAAATGTAAATATAGCTACAAAGAAATGCAATTATACACTGAACAGATTGGACAAAATTAAAGTGAGACAACCTCTACTATTGGGATGGACAAATAGAACCTGGTCCTCTGATGCATTTCTGGTAGAAATATTAATATTTATTTGAAAATAATTTTCCATTATTTATGAACACATAAATTTATACACAACTTTGTTGTGTATAGTTTTTATATTTAAGGTGTCTTTCAAGTGATTCACTTTTAATAAGCTGCATTTAAAAATGTCTTAGTATTACCTATAATAATGGTCTGTCTTACAATCGATGACATCTTAAGATTTAATGACACATGGGAATACATTTGAAAAAATGTGACTCCTGCATCACAGAATTTCTGCTTCCAGTTTCACAGCCTAAAGTTAAATTCTTATGTGTGTTCACATTTTCCTAGCTACACTGGTCATATCAATAAAAATGTAAACAGAATAAGCTAAATACTAGCATGACTTGGAAGTAATAAAAAGCTGAGTTTTAAGAATGACAGACATCCTCTGTGAAAAAAAAGTTGATGGATATTATTCCTCCATTGTAGTGGAACTTTTATCTTTTACATCTTCATGGCATTAACCAACAAATATGTTATATTGTCTTGTGAAGACAGTTATTAAATGGGTGCCTAGACTGGTAAAGATCTATACTTATACATAGTCTCTTAATAAATCACTGTCAACCTCACAAGGGTATAATAAATGCAATTTGTAAGGGAGAAAGGACACAGATGATGAAACAATTGAAAAAGCAATATCTTAATTTCTTTCAGAATATAAGATAAACTATACTACTAAATCTAGATAAAGAAAGAGAGAAAATGTGAGTAGATTGATTTGATACAAAATGAATGGATACATAAGAACTATTGAAACTGTGCTTTATGGAGTTGCACACCCAAAGTGCATTTTCTCAGACCACTCAAGAAGATGCAGTGTGGTGGATGGGACACAGCCCTTCTTCACAGCGGTTCTTTTGCTATTGTATTTTCATCACTGGAATAAAGGTTTTTCATTTGAGTTACAATTTGAGTGGCCACTTACCTAATTCTATGTAAGATATTTTGTTAAAAATAAAATACAAATGAAATGTTTTCCCTTCAGACTTCTGTTGAATGTATTTTGATAGGGATTCTTTCTATTCTAAGGGTCAGAATAATTTCAACAATTTTGGTTCAGGTGGGACATTTTTTTTTTTTTTTTTTTTTTTTAAGATCAGAACCCCATTTTGTGTGTCTTTTTTTTTATGGTGACCTCAAGACAACTGCATTAGTTCCAGATCTCACAGCCCCTTACCTCTCATTCAGTGGAGAAGAGAAAGCTCAGAATACTAAATAGTTTTTAAAAAGTCAATCAATCAGCTTAGGCCTAATTTTCACTGCCATGATTCAGCCTGGTGTTCCCGGAATTTCTAGCTCAAGGAGAATACAATTATGCTAATACGCTAAGCTGTCAGGGCCCACTGAAAGGAGAGTAGGCCTTATTGCTCCACCAAGAAAATCACATATAATATCAGAAACAGTTACTCAATTTTCAGGGCCCAGTGCAAAATGAGAGCACAGGATCCTTTGTTAAAAAGAAAATCTAATGGTCTTTAGACATGCTTAAATCAAGCATGGAACTCTTACAAGTATGGGGCCTTGTTGTACTGCATAGGCTGTATTCCCATGAAGTCCTCACTGTGTACTTTTTAACCAGAAGAAGAGTGAATACTTTCTGGATGGCAAAAATTGCATATGTGCAATATGTAAATTACATGCAAGATTTTATTCACCCTTTACCATTTTAGTTCCAGCTGGTATTTGGGGTTTTGGAAAAGTCCAAAACAAAAACAAAAACAAAAAACCATGAAACATTCATTATTTTCTTTTATACACTTTATGCCTTTTTTCACATCTATATCTTAATTTCCATTTTCTTTTCTCCATCATCCTCACTTGTATATACCAATATCTCTTATTCTACAAGAAAAATGAAAAATTCTCAAGTGAGCAGAATCTCCTCCTCTCACATTAATGCAGATGTGCTGACTTCTCTTCATTCATTCAATCCTTAATTATATTTATCTCCTCTGTTTTCCTGGAGCACTTCATATGTCTCTCACTTTTCCAGTGACTTTTCAGTTTTCATTATTTCTGAATCTAACTATGATACACTTATAGTATGCAAATCAATGCCTTGCAACTAGCAGGACCCAATAAATATTTGATGAGTAAATGAGTATCATTATTTACTTTACTGTTATGCTTATTTGCATTCCTGGCTCTGACTGAATTCCACAATTTAATTAGGTAATATATGTTAAAGCACACATGGGCCGGGCGCGGTGGCTCACGCTTGTAATCCCAGCACTTTGGGAGGCCGAGGCGGGCGGATCACGAGGTCAGGAGATCGAGACCACGGTGAAACCCCGTCTCTACTAAAAATACAAAAAAAAATTAGCCGGGCGTGGTGGCGGGCGCCTGTAGTCCCAGCTACTCGGAGAGGCTGAGGCAGAAGAATGGTGTGAACCCGGGAGGCGGAGCTTGCAGTGAGCCGAGATTGCGCCACTGCACTCCAGCCTGGGCGACAGAGCGAGACTCCCTCCCCAAAAAAAAAAAAAAAAAAAGCACACATGTAATTCTTGCTATTAGTCCATTCTCAGAACAAAACGTAATATGATTTGAATTTGTATGATTACCTCGTTTGAATAAATGATTCAAATTTTTGTATCTCAGAGAAATCTGTTTTGGGCTGCTTAATCTCCAACTTTGCCATGAGTACAGAAGGCATGTTATACATAATATTTTGTCTTAAATAAATCATGCTTCAATAAACATAATCTGTGATTTTCTAAATGAAGAAATCTTGATCTCAAAGTAGTATTTTTTCTTTACTTGTGTGTGTGTGTGAGAGAGAGAGACAGAGAGAGAGAGAGAGATTTGCCTTGTGTTATCTTAATTATGTTCCAAGCCCCATTGTATTTTAATTTAGGAAAGCATTATACAAACATGAAAAAGAATTGTTTGCTGCATGACTTTATAATTATGTTTCATATACCAGGTTGTCATGACTAATTACTCACTTTTATACCTTAAAATGAAAACCAAGTTAGTGACGCTCCACATTCTTAAACAAAATGATATTAGCACAACATTATTTTTTGCTTAAAGACCTTACTAGAGTACAAACATGTTTGCATACCTTATCTGTAATTGCAAATGTTACTGTAGCAGGAAAGCTACTAACGTTGTGTGGTGAACATGAAAAAAATGCTCTCATTGAAAGAAAAAATATTACGCAGATTATTTCATTATTAGCTTGATTGGTTTTTAATCTGGCCATCAGCCTTCTGCCTCATGCTTATAATAATTTGCATTCTTCTAGTAAACTTTAACTGAAATGACCCAAAAAGTCAATGTATTTTCCAAGCAGTAAGTCTACTAATAGAAAAAATCAGTTTTCAAGATCAGGTTTTATGTTGTTTGAATGTAATTTTGCCTTAAAAATATATTATTTTGTAATGATTAGTGTCACTTTGTATGGCCATTCATGTAAACAGTATATCTCTTACTACTAATTTTTTTATTCTAATAAAAAAATTCATAACACTTTCAGGAAAATCAATTATAAAATCTACTTTATACTAAATAACATTTTCTTTTATGTTTACTAATATTTATATACTTATATATGTTCATTTACATGTATATTATTTATATGTATCCATCTATTTATACTAACAGAAACTAATGAGATTACATAGATACTTATGCAAATAGATACATAGAGTGAGAACAAACAGGATGTTATCACAACATCTACACCAGTGAGACGCTACAATTAAGAGACCACTGAATATATCTACATGCTGAAAGTTTCAAACACAGATTGGTTAATTTTGTGAATATAAGGTTGCTTAATGGCTTAAATATTGAGACTGTAGCTTAGTAAAAAATGCAGCATTAAACTTGATGAAAAGTTGAAATTAATTTAGGTGTTCCCAAGGTTACACATGCTTTATATTTTGTAGAAAAATGTTATTTGACTGTATTACAAAATAATCCATATGCTTATACTTTAGGACAAGAAAGAATGAAAAGAAAATTGAAGCAACTGTCAAAATATCTATAGAGTAAAAGAGGATTTGGTGACCTAAATTATCAAGCTTGTCGTGAACATTAATTTAATAAGTCTGTAATCACACAATGATATTCAAATGGAAAATTAAGGAATTATTTAATCAATTTTATCAATCTGGATAATCCAAGCTCAAATCCTTTTCGATCCTCAATAGCCTGGGAAGATTTTAGGCATTTGTATTTTTCATATAATTGCCTTAATTCTCTCTTTAACTTTTTCTTCATATTCAAAGCTAAACTCATCTTGCATTTAAATTCGCTCTTTGTATGTGTGGAACAAAGTGTTCTGACATGGAATAAGTAGTAAAGTTAATACTTATAAAGCATTAATGAAAATAAATTATAGGGACACAAAGGGATTTACACATATATTTCTTTTGCAATTATGGTGAGATAAATATTTTTTCTTTCTGAAAAAATATATATATTCTCCCATAAAAGTTACCTTATTCAGCACTTACTTTAGTAAACAATCAGTAACTACATTTTCTCACACAAATTTGATAAATGTAGTGTGTGTTTGCGTGTGTGAGTGTGTTTAACTGGGAAAGTTAGTACATCACAATAACAATAACAATAAAACACTGTGTAAAGGTATACACATTTATGGTACATTTCAAAAAACCATTTTGTTCCTTCCTTTGAGGAAACAGGAAATTCTAAGAAAATCAGTTAAATATAGTATACTTGCTAAGCTAATTGTCTTACATAAAAAGAGATGTATTAAGATGTTATACATGTGGTATGCCATCTGTTTGTTTTTGTTGTATTCATCACATGCATCTGTCCTAATTCAGCTATAAGGAAACACTTAATCATAATTTACACATCAAAGCTATTGCAAAAAAAATCAATTTTATGCATGTGAAAACCTCCTTTTTCTGAAATGTGTCCTAAGTTCAAAGATCAACACAGTTTCAAATTAAGCCTCTCTCTTCAAAATGAAATTTTTCAAAAATTTGGCTGGATAATAGGGATCCGAATCACTCAAATGTGTAAAAGCTTTTTCAAAAGTTATACAGGCCATCATTTGTATGGTTCATCTATTTCAGAGAACTATGAAAACTGATCTTAGAAAGTTGAACTAAAAAATTTTGTCATATTTCGTTATGTTATGTCATCTAAACTATAAACTTTTAAAAATAAAATATATACAGCTATAGAAAAAGATTATTTTATAACATATGCTTAGTGATGATCATCCTAATATTATGTCTTGCATTAAAAATATTTTGTCTTGAATTAAAAGTATACATTTAAGTCTTTATTAAAGGGAATAAAATGTATATTCTGAAAACAATCAAATGAACTTACCTATATATCAACTGAATAAAATAATGGTATGGAAGAAAAGAATATGAATACAAGTAGGTTTTGAATATAGTACTTTGACTATGTACTCTTTGGCTAAAGACAAATACAACTATAAATCAATATTGAATTCTAATTAGTTGGTTTGTGTTTTTAGCTGTATTAGTTCAGCAATGCTGTGACTGTGAATACTATAGTACTAATGAGTGAGGAAGCAGTTAGTGGCTGGTTAGACAAATAGAGAGGGAAGGTCTCAGGAGAAGGATAGTGAAGGTCATGTTCACTGGAACAACCACAGGACAGTACCTATACTGTCTCTGCATCAAACAGGAAGAAATGTGGTGAAGAACTTCCTCTTATGCTAGGATATTGCTGAGAAGGGCTTGTCCCAACTTGGGTGCAGTTGCAAGAAATTAACCTAAATGTCCTTAACTTGACCCAGCTCATTATAGTGTCATTAACATGACATTAGCATTGTCATTTTAGCCCTGCCTTGAGTTTCACTTGGGCATTCCTGGGTAATAACCGAGATGGAGTCACTCTGGCCAACAGCAGGCATGCGCAGATGCAACACCCCTAGGATGGAACATTACCTCTCCCACTAGGGCAAAACCCACAGAAGACTTCCTGGCTTCTGCCACATAAAAGATAACAGAACTCAGTCGTGTTTCTGACAACCTTCTTTCAGGACCCCTCTCTTTGCTGAGAGCTTTCATTTTGCTTAATAAATCCTACCCTATTCTACTCACTCTCTAGGGGGCTGCATGCCTTATTCTTCTTTGTCATGGGACAAGAACTCAGACCTAGTTGAACTAGGGACTAAACAGACTGCAACACTAACAAGTGAGTAAACATTTGAAGTTTTAACAGTGTGAGAAGAGAGAGACAAAAAGAAAAGGCAAAGAATAACTCAGAAAAGGCAAAGAATAACTTTGGAATATGAATTAAAAATTTGGAGGCATTAATATAAACTCATTCTTGATGTACATGCAAACATGTATATTCATATGTAAATATGCATATAATTTTAGCTATTTCTGTAGCAGTAAGTATAATAGTTCAATATATTGGTTTCCAGAATGTCACTAAATGAAATTAGTGCTCCTTAGAGTAATGGTTGATTGTAGGGCTGGTATAGGGAGAGTTTTGAATGAGCCTTAAACTTCTTATGCCTGCAAAATAAGGAAATATGCTAATAATTCTGAGATCTTGACAAAAAGACACAGAAGGAAACTTAAGGGAACATTGATTGCAAATTTATAACAATTTCGAGCACTTAAATAATGAAAGTCATAGTTTATAATACATTAAATAAAATTAAATAAAACTGTCATAAATAAATAGAAAAGGCCAACTAACAATATTTGTTAATATTAAATAATGATAAAATTATAAAAGTGAAAATTACAACAGTTTTTCTAAGAATTCAGGCAAGTGTTGCTAATGAATGCTAAAACTACTGGTTTGTAAATTTGATAACAGACAGGATAATTTTATTAGTGAAATTTTTTTTTTATTTAAAAAGATGAAAATGAAATGTGGAAAAACTCACAGATATTACCTCATTCAAGGGCTCAAAATTTATCAGCAATATTGAAACTGTAGTCATATACCTTGGGATGTGATGCACTGTAGAGAACACAGAATTCCCTTTTGTAGTGTCCCTGCTAAATAATATGAATTTAATAATGGAGAAACATTTAAAACTCAAATTAAGTTTCCATGAAACAACTGGCTTACACTTTTCAAAGGCAAAAATACTAAGAGAAACAAAGAAAGGCTGTCAAACCTTTCTGGATTAAAGGAAACCAAAGAGCATGACTCAATGTGATTGATAATATTGGAGAAATTTCTACAAATGTCATTGTCAGGACCTGAAAACCACATCAAAACTAGGCAAAGAAGTAATGAGTATTACGGGATGCATCACAAATGCCACACATTTTATGAAACTGGAGACATTTGGAATCATATAGAAATAAATCAAATGAGAGAATGGTAAGTAATTTATTGACTGGGAGAACTTAAAACACAAGAGTGCAGAAAGGTATAACAAACAGAAGCAAGGCCATTTACCTTGAGGAACTTACCATTTTTCAGGAATTAAATATACCAAGTATCATAGTAGGTAGCCGAGATGTGGTGTGTGAAAATAGCCAATTGTTTGTAAGTCTTTTAAATGCCTTTGGTTATGCAGCATTGGCCCATAGAATAATTGGAATATAGTTTCCAGGGAAATGAAACAAGACTGTTCCTAGACTCACAAACCCAAAGGGCCAATGCAGGTGGTAGAGGGAGCACTAATTTAAATCTGTGGGATGAAGAGAATGTCCACATACTGTACATTGAGGACAGTAAATCCACCTTTCCCTGCCTTACATCTAAAACTCTCCCTCCCAAGTAGATGAGAAGACACTAGATATATTTGGAAATTCCCAAGGAAAGCTGACTGATTACCTCATTATCTAGGGGAAAGTAAATCAATTTAATGTCATTCTTATTCTAATCTTTAATTGTTAAGGCTACAGGTTAATAAACTGTCGATCTCAAGGAGCCAGATTTTTTATTTCATTTTTCTCTATTGTTTTTGCATTTTCTATTTGAATTCTGCTTTAGTCGTTATTATTTTTATTTTCAATTTGTGCTTAATTTGCTTTTTAAAATCTAATATCTTAAGGCGGAAGCTTAGGCCATTATTTGAGAACTTTCTCTTCCTATTATATGATTATCTACTGGTATACATTTCCAACAAAGTATTACTTTTGAGATATCCCGTGAATAATTTTTAATTTTCATGTTAACTTATTCTTTGACCACATTATTTATATAGATACTATTTAGTTTTCATATATTTAAGGATTTCTCCAGATTTCTTTATGTTATTGATTTTTAATTTGATTCTCTTATGGTCAGGTAACATTTTGTTTAGCTCAAAATCCTTGAAATTTATCGGAACGTGTTATTGTCCTTTAATACGGTCTATCTTGATAAATGTTTCATATGCACTTTACAAACAATGCACATTTAGCTGCTATTGGGAAGACAGAAAGTATTGTTAAAATCTTTTATATTGTGTCTGTCTACTTTTTCTGTTATTTATTAAGAAGAGGTGTTGTATTTCTTGACTATAACAATAGATTTTTTCTTCCTTTTCCTCAGTTTTTACTTCGTGTATATTTTAAATTTTTATTAAGTAAATAAAAGTTCATGATTCTTTTTCCTTCTTGATGAATTGACTGAATTTTTGTTGTAAAATAACCCTCTTTATCCCTAATAATATTTTTCTTCTCTAAAACCTACTTCCACTGAGAATATAGACTCAACAGATTCCTTTAACTAGTGATAGCATGGTATTTTTCTTAATCATTTAATTTTAAACTTGTATTTATATTAAAATGCGATTTGTGTAGGCATTGTATAGTTGGGCATTGCCTTTTCATCCGTTATGACAGTCTCTGCCTTATAATTTAAGTAGCTAAAGCATTTATGCATAATATAACTTTAGATAAAGTTAGGCTTCAGTCTATTGTCTTACCATCTATTTTTCATTTGGTTCATCTTTTCTTTTTCTCAGTATTTTAGTGATTGCTTAGGATCTAGAGAATATATTTCAAATTTATTATGGTTTGTTAGGTGATATCATACAAATTCACATATTGTGTAAAAATCTTATAATAGTATACTTTCATTTTTTCTCTCCTGAGCTTGTTGCTGTTGTTGTCATATTTTAAGTATTAATACACTTACATGCATAATATGTTGTATTTGTTTGAAAGGCAGCCATGTTTTAAAGAGATTATATAATAAGAAAATTAACTTTTAAAATTACAATATACTTGAAAACTTCTGGTGTTCTTTAACACTTCTTATAATGCAGGTCTACTGTTGATAATTTTTACCTTTTGTGAGTCTGAAAATATCTTCATTTTAACTTAATTTTCGAAAGATATTCACGAACTATAGAACGCTAGTTGGACATGTTTTTTCTTTCAATACTTTGAAGATATTGATCTATGTTCTTCTCTGTTGTATTGTTTCTGGTAAGAATGCTCCTCTTGTCCTTACTTTTGTTTGTTTGTAACTAACTAATATTTTCCTTGAATGATTTAAGATTTTTATAGCTGATGTGGAGAAATTTGCCTATGATGTACTGCAGTTATTTACTTCAAGGTTCTTGTGTTTTATACTTGCTAAGCTTCTTGGATATGTGATTTTATAGTTTTCATAAAATTAGGAAAAATATAAGACATCATTATTTTACATATTTTTGTGTGCATCCCCCTCCACACTGCCTTTTGTGGAAACTTTAATTTTATGTATTAAATCAACCAGAATTTCCTTACAGCTAACCAATGCTCTTTTCAATTTTCTTTTTCTTTCTTTCTTTTTTTTTTTTTACAAATTTCTTATTTTCTCTGTATTTCATTTTATTTATTTATTTCATTTTTTAAATTAAATTTTTTTTTTTGAGACACAATCTCGCTCTGTCTATGTCAGACTGGAGTACAGTGGTATGATCTCGGCTCACTGCAGCCTCCGCCTCCCAGGTTCAAGCGATTCTCCTGCCTCAGCCTCCCGAGTAGCTGGGATTACAGGCACATGCCAGTATGCCCAGCTAGTACATTTTGCTTCATCTTGGACATTGTAGTTTTCATCTGTGAAAGTTCAGTTTGGTTCTTTTCATATCTTTCCTGTCACTCCTAAATTTTTGAACATAAGAGATGCAGCTATAATAATGTTTTAATGTGTTTTTCTTCTAGTTTTAACATCCATGCATGTATGATCTTTGTTTGTCTTATGTATTGATTCTCATTTTCATTATGGATTAGGCTCTTTTATTCTTTATATGTTGATTATCTTTGATGTATGGTCAGAGTTGTGAGGTTTACTTGTTGTACCCTAGATATTTTTGTATTCCTATAAATATTATTCAGTTTTACACTGGAATAAAGTTAAGTTACTTGGAAAATGTTTCATCCTTTTAGAGTCTGGCTTACATGATTTGTTAGGCAGTTCTAGAACAGTGCTCAGTTAAAGGCTGGCTATTCTTCACTTGTGAGGCAAGATCAACCTTGCTCCTATTCAATGCCCCAATAATGTGAAGTTTAACCTATCTGGTAATGGGAACTGGTAATATTTCTGGTTCCTTGTGAATTCCAGATGATTCTTTCAATTTTCTCAGGTAGTTTCTTCATACTTTGCATTGATGAGTACTCACAGGGTCCTTTTTCAGATCCCTGGGGCTTTCTTTCTGTGAAGCATTTGCCTCTCTTATACTCTGTCCTGGAAACTTCAGCAGCCTTGGTTTCCCCAGACATTAAGCTGTGACTAGCACAGAAAATCATCTGGACTATGTCTGAGTTACCCTTCCCTCTGCCATGTCCTGGAAACTCTCTAAAAGCAGTAAGATGGGGCAATTGTAGAATTTAGCTTTTCTTCAATCCCTTAGGGATCACTGTTGCCTGATGTCAGTGTCTTAATGATTATTACTATATATACATGTATGTGTATGTGTATATATACACACATGTGTATATATATAAACCACACATATATATGTATACATCTCAATTCTACTATATATGTGTATACATATATAGTGTGTGTATATTAGACATTGTTTGTTATATATGTATGTGTCATATATATACTATATGCACATGTGCATATATGTATACACGCATATATACATATACCCATATACAAATATAATCATACACACACACATATATATGTATATATAGTCTGTTTATTTTGGTTAGTTCAGATGTAAAAATAAATCTTGTCTTTGTTACTTCATATAGATCAGAAGCAGATGTCTCTCTCACTTTGTTTTGACTTTAATTTTTCATACTATGTTTCTTAATTTCAAGTATTTATTTTTATAGTCAAATTTTTCAATAGTTATTGTAGGATTTTTTCCATAGTTTTATTATTACATGTCTTAATTATTCTTGTTGGCATCTCTGTTTTTTTTCTTTTAAAAACATAATTGTTTCACAAAATAATGAAGTACAGAGAATGATTATTAGAATTGTAAGTCCAATACATGATTCAACATCTGTATATTTAAGGTACTGTACAATAGCTTTTAGAGAAAGATTTAGTTAGCCACTACTAAATATTCATTTCATTATTCTTAGTGCTGTGATTACTGAAAGGACTGCACTTTCTAATCCCCTTGACATGGATTTAAATCTAATAGCACTTCCCAATATTGAAAATATTGTACTATTTTCCACATTTGTTACTCTTATCGTTTCTTATATATTCATATTTTTATAATATAAGGTCCCAGAGGACAAGGATATTTGTATGCTCTGTTCACTCCTGTATTTCAAGAGTCTAGACAGACGCTGGGCTAGAGTAGGCACTAACTATTAATTTCTGAATAAATGGGGGATGCTAGTAAAGAGTTAAATCTTTGGATAGTGTTCCAAGCTGGAAGTGGTCCACGACTCCTGAGAACTCAACTTTTGCAGTCTAAAGGCAGGAGCACTAGGCATGAAGATTTTGAAACCAGCCCAAGTCATTATTCTGACAATAGCTAGCTTTGAGTCAATTTGAGTAGGATACTTCATTTATCTTTTGTTGTTTTTGTTGTCAGTTAGCTTAATGATTTTGTTTTCTTACTAATTAAAGGAGGTATTTATTTTGCATTATTTTGATGGTTGAATTTTACATTTTATGTAACTTTCATATTGTTGAATTGGCCATTGATTTCCTGGTTTTGTTACTCTTCCTTTAATCTCATAATTCATTTTGCCTGTATTTTCTAATTTCTTTTTCCCTCCACTCTCCTATTCCTTCTGGCTAGCATTTAATCTCTTTTTTTAAACTCTTTCATTCCTATTGTTTCTCTGTCCCTCCATCTTTTTCTTTCGGCGGCTTGTTCATGCTTTCTTCTTTTTATCATTGTTTCCCTTTCCCTTTTTTTCTTCTTTTCCACTCTGCTTTCTCATTTATTTTTCTCTCATTCTTAATCACACATGTTCATTCATTTAACAAATTTTTATAAATTAATAAGCACAAATCATGTGCTAAGTATTACATTATATACTGGGGAGATGAGGTAAAATAGGCTGATGAAGTACTTGGCCTGATAAGTTTAGAATCTGTCAGAGTACAATGTCTTCACTATATCAAAAAATACAGGCAAGAAGCAAGAGTGAGGGTGTTAAATAATTTCCTTCAATATACCAAAACTTATGGGATGCAGCTAAGGTAGTTCTAACAGAGAAATTTGTTGCAAAATAATCAATATAAATTAGAATAACAGAATGATTTCAAATAAACAACCTAAATGTACACCTCCAGAAACTAAAAAGAAAACTAAATCCTAAACACTAAGTCAGCAAAAGGAAGGAAATAATGGAGATTAGGGCATAAATAAATGGAGTAGAAACTAGATAAGCATTAGAAAAGATCAACAAAACTAAGAGTTGGGTTTCTGAAAAGATGATAAAAATAGAAAAAAACTTTAGACTTAACCAAGAGAAAAATAGAGAGATCTCAAATAAATGAAAGAGGAGACATTTCTATCAATACCATAGAAATATAAAGGATTCTAAAGATGATACTATGAACAATCCTACACCAACAAATTAGGTAACCTAGAAGAAATGGATAAATTCCAAGAAATATAATACCTATCAAGAATGAATCATGAAGTAGAAAGTCTTAAGAGATTAGTAATAAGTAAAGAAATTTCATAAATAATCAAACGCCTCCCCAGAAGAAAAGTCTAAGACCCAATGGTGTTATGAGTGAATTCTATTAATACCAAGCCTTGAAATAAATTAATGCCAATCAACTTTTCCAAAAATTGAAAAGAAGGAAAAACTTTTCCAAAAATTGAAAAAGAAGGAAAAAGCTCCTTCTGAAAGATTAGCATTACCCTCAACCAAAACCAGCTAACGACACCTCAAGGAAAAAAAAAGTAGACAAATATCCCTGATAAAACTACACATAAAAATCCTAAAAAAAAATACTGGTAAACCCAATTCAACAGCATGTGAAAAGAATTATACGTAGTTATAAATTAGAATTTATGCCTGGATGCAAGGAAGATTTAACATACACAAATAAATCAATATGATATATCATGTTAACAGAATAAAGGATACAAATTATAAGAACATCTCAATAAGTATACAATAAGCATTTGACAAAATTAAACATCCTTTAAAACTCTAAAACATGATACAATTTCTCAACAAAATAGATATAGAAGAAACTTAACACAATAAAGGACACATATAAAAAACCCACATCGAATATCCAGAATACTGGTTGTCAAGAGCTGGTGGGTGGGGAAAATGGGGATGTATTGATCAAAGATTCCAAACTTTCAGCTATAAAATGAGTAAGTTATGTAGGTCTAACATACAGCATGGTAACTATAGTTAATAATACGTAATTATATACTTTAAATTTACTTTCTCATCATACATACACACACCCATAAATGGTAACTATGACTGGTGATGAATGTGCTAATTAATCTGACTGTGGTAATCATGCAGTAGTCCCCCCTTATCCACGCGGGATATGTTTCAAGAATTCCATAGATGCCTGAAACTACAGATAGTCCTGAACCTTGTACATATTGTGTTATTTTCTATGCACACATGTCACTGTGAAAGTTTAATTTATAAATTAGGCATAGTAAGAGATTATCAACAATAAATAATAATAAAACAGAGCAATTATAACAATTTATTGTTTAAAAAAGTTACATAAATGTAGTGTGTCTATCTCTCACATTTGATTGTACTGTACTCACCTATTTTCAGACCACAGTTGATTGTGGATAACTGAAAACACAGATAAGGGGGGACTACTATACAATGTGTAGGTGTATTAAATCATCCCGTTGTTCCACTTAAATATATACAATATTTACTTTTTAATCACATATTTGAAATACAACAATAAAAATTCTAAATAAAAATTAAAAAATAGGATTTAGTTAAACTAAAAAACTTCTGTGCAATAAAAGAAATAATCAACAGAGTGAAAAGACAACGTATAGAATGAGAGTAAATATTTGCAAATTATTCATCTCACAGTGTCCTAATATCTGGAATGTACAAGAAACTTAAACAACTGAACAGGAAAAAATATATATCCCCATTAAAAAGTGGGCAAAGGACATGAATAGACGTTTTTCAAAAGAAGACATACAAATGGCCAATAGGTATATGAAAAAATGTTCAACATTACTAAACATCAGAGAAATGCAAATGAAAAGCACAATGAGGTATTATCTCATGCCCATCAGAATGGCTATCATTAAAAATGTATGCAAAAGTATACAAAATGCAGCAAATGGCAAGGAGGTGAAGAAAAAGGAACTCTTATACTCTGTTAGTGGGAATGTAAATTAGTACAACCTCTATGGAAAATAGTACAGAGATTTTTTAAATAATTAAAAAGAGAATTACCATTTGATGCAGCCATCCCACTAGTAGGTATCTAGACAAAGGGAAATAAATAAATATATTTAAAAGATATCTCCACTGGTATGTTTATCACAGCACTATTCAATATAGCGAAGATATGGAATCAAATTAAGTCCTTATCAACAGATGAATGGATAAAGAAAATGTTCTACACACACACACACACACACACACACACACACACACACACACAAGGTAATACTATTCAGCCTTAAATGGAGTAAAATCATGTCTTCTGCAGCAACATGGATGGA
This sequence comes from Hylobates moloch, assembly GCF_009828535.3. NCBI lineage: Eukaryota > Metazoa > Chordata > Mammalia > Primates > Hylobatidae > Hylobates > Hylobates moloch. Next base: position 150,624,066 of record NW_026652279.1, read on the forward strand.
CCTGGATGTCATTATCTTAGGTGAAACAAGCACGGAAAGATAAATATCCTACGTTATCACTCATAAGTGGGTGCTGAAATGTGTATACAGGGATATAAGAGTGGAACGACAGACAATGGAGAATTAGAACGGTGAGAGGGTGAGAGGGGGAGTGAATGATGAGAATTAGTTAATGGGCACAATGTACTTTTTTCCAGTGATGAATACACTAAAAGCCCTGACTTAACGACTATGCAATTTATACATGTAACAAAATTGCACATTTACCCGATAAATTTGTACCAAAAAATTCTAAATAAAATTTTGTAATATATTATTTGATTTTCAGGTAAGCTCGATTTTGTTTAACACTTGAGAACTATTTGTCTTAAGACATAGCTTATCATTTTTAAAAAAGCTTCTGCATTATAGTACAGGTTTGTGTATATGTGTTTGTGTGTTTGTGTGTGTGTGTGTGTGTGTGTGTTATGAGAGAGATAGATAGTGTAGGGAGATTGAAAATAATTGAAGATAATCAGTTACTTACCAATAGAAATTGTATTTAAGCAGGCACCTGAAACTTTCCTTTAAATAACAGAAAATCAAAATATTTTACAATACTCTCTAAATTATATAAATATCAAAATTCAAAAGGAATCCCCCCACTCCCCCTACACACACTCACACACACACTTGCAAACACATAATAGAATCCTCTGATCTTGGGTCTAAGGCATATAAGATTCTTTTTCTTGCAGTTAGTTCACACAGTTTTAGTCGTGTATCATTCTGTGAGGCTATTTCTACCTTATACTGATGGACCAGGGGGTTCTCTTTAACGGTAAATAAGCAATACCTGCAACAATAACAGTTCAATTTATCAACCTCGTAAATAGCTCTTACATTTATCTTCATATTGGCTACCACTGCCTGAGCACAATCTTCTATTTCTCACCTGGAAAACTATAATATCTTTCTAACAGGGACACATATTCCACTATTACTTCCTTATCATCCTTTATAGTACTGCTGCAAATATTCTATTTGTTTTAAAACTTGTATCGGTTTATAAAAGTATAGTTGTTTTTAGTAAAATATGTGGTTTTCAAATTCAGACTTGATACTATCTGCACATAATGAAAGATATTTAAACTTCTCAAGACACTACATTCTCATTCATAAGTGGAGAGTAATAATAACTACTTCTTAAAATTTTTGTGAATATTATATATGGCATGCATGTAAAGTGCTCTCATATTGCAGAGAACCTAGAAAACTCTCAATGAATTTAGTTACTGCCCTTTGTAAATAATTTAGAAACCTAAGAAAAATAATAATAAAAGAAGTAAAAATTATATACCAATTCATTCATGCTTTATATAGCATTTTCAAGTTTTTAGTTCTGTTTAATTACTGTAAATGATACGTTGATCATAGTTAAGACTTGGACAACAAAATGGATTTATATAGTCTTACTTAAAGTAACATTTTCTGTAGGGTAAATTTCTGAATCAATTTTGACCCGGTCATCTCTCTGTAACCACACTGTTTAAGCAGTGGTGATTCGAAATTAAATCTAGCATCTTATATGCCTCTCTTCTTTCTCCCATTGTTTTCTGGTTATTGTTTCACATAGTCCTTTTCAGATGAACTTCAAGAGAGCTGACATACATGTAATATTGACATTATTACTCTGGAAACAAGTGTATGTTTTATTTCATTTGAGACCCTTTTGTTAGTTACCAGTAAATTTTTACCTTCTGTTATTTGAGTCTTGAATGACTTTCTTTAGGCCTAGCTTTTATAGATAGCATTTGCTATTATAAAACAAATGCTTTGCCATTAAGCATTCTAAATTGCTAATGATGTTGTATGTATAGGAAATGCAAAGCTTTTTTAGGGTCTCCAACTGGGACTAAGAATTAGCACAAAATATGACAGACTAACAAGAATAAAAGCATAATTTTTTTATTTAATTTTTTTACATGTACCATCTCTTTATATACACAGGTGAATTGGTTCCACAATTACCTACACACACGAAAATCCCAGAACGCTCAAGTTCGTTGTATAAAATGGTATAGTATTTGCATGTAGCCTATGCACACTCCACCCATATACTTTAAATTATCTATATTTTACTCATAATGCCTAATAGAATGTAAAGGCTATGGAATAATTGTAATACTATTGCATTTAAAATTCATTTTATTTTTAATTGTTGTATTATTATTTTTGTTTCTGTTCTAAAATATTTTCAATCCACAGTTGAATACAGAACCCGCAGCTACAGAGGGCTGATTGTACATGAGAAACTTCAGAGGAAAATGAAGACACAGAAAGTAGTCGGTTCTAAGTGCTTACACACTAGGTTGAAAAAACAGTAGTAACTGTGGGATAGTAAAAGATTAAAAGAAGATACGGGTTATTTTAACAAAGTCCGTTTGTACAGATTTTGGCCTCTGGTAATGAGAATATTCTTTTCTTCCTGGTGTAGGCAGCGCATGTTTCACATGGGAGTTTTATCTCCTGCTTAGGGAACGAAAAGAGAGGGTCAGAGTGCCGCTCTTGCATCGCTGTTTTACAAGTGTCTTTAGCTCAAAGTAGTCAATATGCCAAACTGGCATGTTTTAGAGTAGCATGCTGTGAACCACTTTATGTGGAATAGACACGATTTGAGTGTTGATGCTCTTTTAGTAAGTTTTTCAGGTGATTCTGTTAAATATTCTGGTAGATAATCATATCTAGAAATGTTGCTAATGTTGCTTCTTTAATTTTTATCATTTCTAATTATGACAAAATGATGTGGGTATTAACAATTTAGAATAAATGAAGTCTAAAAATTATATTAATTCTGCCCTTGCATGTAAATGTTAAATTGTTTGGGTAATGAAATCCAGGCTCAAACTAAACTTTCCTTACAAGTTTGAAGTTGTTGATCTACTATCTTTTGAAAAACCCATGAAGATATCAAAGTTATTCCTGTGCAAGTAATCTACTTATGACCTTTTTGAAAGATTGCTCTAAATAATTCATATATTATTGTATTTCTTCTATTATATCTGTTATTTCTTCATCTCCAAATTACTCTGCAAGTCCTATTAGTTTTACCTTAAAGATTCTGAGCCTGCCTTATTAGGTAAATTTTCTTTTACATTTCATATGCTTTTGCCGATTTGCAGCTCCTTCTAAGAAAATTCCACAATTCCATATTCCACATGACTAATAAGTTGTGTCCATTTTGTTCTTTGACAAAGTAACTAGTTTATTTATGTGTGAGATTAAAACTACATGAAGTTTCTGGAATTATAATGGTTCCCAGAATTACGCATGTTGTGATAAAATTAGTGGTTCTAAAGCTGTATGGATAATAATGTAAGAATTCCCTTCGTTTTCTTGAAAATAATAATAGAGCCCATGATTTTCCCAGCCAACTGGCTCTTGGGATTTTCTTTTGGAAACGGACCTGTTTACTGAAAATTAATTAGAAATGACCCACCTGACTTTGACTAAGAAATTCGCTGAATTTGGCATCTAGAGTAGTATTTTGTTTGTCTTAAATAACATTTTACACAAGGTGAGATTAGAAATCACACACACACACAAAGAATTGATACTCTTTGATAACATTTTGTCATCTGCTAACAAATGCTTGCATCCATGACAGAATCCTGCCTGAGAATTTTGTTCTTTGTAGTATACTACCTGGAGGGAACACTGTAGTGAATGCAGCCTCACATCCTTCACCTACCTTTATTAGAAGGTTACACCATACAGCAAGAAGAATCTAATGATTTTGAATTACCAAAATTGTTTTTGCTGTTTCATAACAGCATATGAAATTAATTGTCCAAAACCCCACTTTTTTTTAAAGATGCTACTCTGCTTTCAAATTCCCCTACATCAGTAAATGGAAGCTTTATTCCTTCATCTGTAAGCTGCAGCACCACTGCCACCTAAGCTATCGTTTCTCATCTGAATTGTTTCAGCAACTTTTAAATGTTCTCTTTTCTTTATTCCTTTCTCACCTATTTTCAGTATCTTCTTACTAAAACATAATATTCCTTCAATTATCAACATAGGCAAAAGAGTAGAATAATATAGTGGTACCTGTTACACTGTCACCAATAGAAATCATAATTATTTCTTATCACATTGTGGCCATTGCATTATACTTATCAAGTTACTTCATGTTCCTCACTACTTAGAAATGATGGTACTTGTAAAACTGCCAATCACACATGATTACAATGATATCCATCGGGGTCCTCTACTTTTGCAACAAATGGGTGTTGGGAGTGACCTTCTGTTGCTTTCTTTTAATTTGAACCACTCTAATATCAAAGAGGAATTTCTCAAATGCCCTGGCATATGCCTAAGATCTGTCCCTATTACCACTCTTGATTCAGGCAAAAACCTAATTCAATATTCTCTTCATCATTCTAAATAGGAATCTTAGCAGTGTGTGAATTTATTGAGCATGAAGTCAAGATTGACACACCAGTGCTTGTGAAGCATATCATCTTATCCAGAAACAATAAAATAATTTTTCTAGCTCACACATTTGATTAACACTCTTATGAACCCATCTAGAGTGGTCCCCTTCAGCATAAAGTACAAATGCCTCAATTTCATATATAGAAAACTTCTTTCAATCTCCTATCCGTATACAGCCTCACCTTTATTTTTCCTACATAAACCTATCTTGTAGTAGAAATAATAATAATAACAGAAATACTAATTAGCCTTTATTGAGCATTTAGTGCATGCCATATATCAAGCTTGGTGCTTTATATGTTACCTCATCTACTCCCCACAACAGTATCTCTAAACCTCAAGTAAGAAAAATGAAGTTTATGAGGTAAAGTATATCACTCAATGTCACAGGAATAAGAGTTGTAAAAACAGGAACTTGAATCTATCACTGGTTAACTTCAGAGCCAAAGATCTTTACCACTGTACATTACAGTAACACACCATGAATGACCTATGCTTTTCTGAATATCCTAACGCTTGCTATATAGTACTAATTGAGTTATAAGCCTGCATTGGGAAATACAGAGAGGTGCTTATTTATTTAATTCCATCATGACATATTGGTTTTATATGCTGCAGTTGTAACATCTTAAAATCCTAAAAAAATTTTTAATAATTATGATTACAATAAAACTCATTTTATTAAGATTATAGCTTTTTTAGGAAGTAAAAGAAGAGACAGAAGCTCTGATTCTTAAAGTAAGCTATGCTAAAGGTTTAGGTACATTTTCAGCTGCATGTGTTGAAACTTGCATTTTAAATTAGAACAAAGGTAAAAAATCAAACTGTAACAACAAAATTGTTTTGTCCCCAAAGATCACCTCTCTCTGAAGGTTTTTCTACAGCTATTTCTTTTTTTAAGCAGATGTCTAGCTTTGCTACCACTGCTTCTCAGGGGAAGTGAGATGCAACATCCTGATAAATTTAACATTTCTTATACTAAGAATGTCTCCCAGGAGACACAACCACTTACAGCACTGGATACAGAATCTTTGTAAACATCTTGTGAAAGAAACTCTAATAGGAAATCAAAGTATCAGCATAAGCTACTGTCCTCTCCCCTGAAGCCAGTATTTGACTTCTAGCTCTTCATCTTCAAGTTTCAGAGGATTTTCCTGTGTGTATAGATCAGTTTGCTAATGTTAAATGAGATATTCACAATAAAACATTTGATGATAGATCTTATTTACTTTATTTTTAAACTTAATAAACCATTTGTTTTTATCTGTACTATTAACACAACCTGTGAAGTATTTTAAAATGCAAATACCCCCTAAACCCTAAATCTTCTGAATCAAGAGCCTTTCCAGGTAGGAATTTTTAGAAACTTTTTGTAATAAAGAATAAAATTCTTTATTAAAATGCTAGGGCTGCAATTATCTTAACTTTGCTATGTAAAAATTTAAAAGAAAAAAATCAAAGCAGAATATGGAGATGCTGCTTAGAGTAGGATGCAGAATCTGTCATAACTCCAAAACGTGGAATTTCTGTTTTGAATCAGTATAGTTCAAAATGGAGATCCATATACATAGAAACATGAAATGATTACAAACTCAATATATCTTCATCTTTCAGGGGATAACTGAGAACAATCAAGTTCAGAGGCAATAAATATGAAGTCAGAATATCGATCTCTCTAAGTACCATAAGAGATAAACCTGTCAACTTGGTATTTTGTCATATCAATAACAGGAAATGTATAATGAAAATTCAGCTATAATTAGAACAATGGCTTATTAATTTTAAAAATAACACTGCCTAGAAGCCTACACTTGTATACCATCTGGTTGGTACGATCTCTCACTGTGTGCATGCTGCATGGGAAGTCGAATTCTCATTGGAGCTATTTCAATATGCTCTGAGAACTAGCAGTGTAAGTCATGGTGCACTGTTTTATGAAATCTGGCCCAGGCAGCCTCACACATCTATCTCCACATTATCCACACATCTGCCATTGCAGCATAAAAGTCTTTGTTCTTAGGCCAAGGCACATTCTCCCCTTTGAATGTCTGCATAGACACGCTTGATATTTCCCTGTGTTGTGCCAATTTCCCTTTCCATGGAAAGAGAACCCTCTTCTCTAAATGAGATTGTTTTACTTATTTTTTTAATGATACATAATGTTTGTATATATTTATGGGGTGCATATGATATTTCATTACACACATAAAATGTGTAATCATCAAGACAGGGTATTTATGGTATCCATCAAGTATTTACCATTCCTATACATTGGGAACATTCCAAGTCCTCTTTTCTAGCTATTTTGAAATATACGATACATTGTTATTAACAATGGTCACCCTACTCTGCTATGGAACATTAGAACTTAGTCCTTCTATCTGAGTGTTTGTTCCCACTAACCAACTTCTCTTTGTTCCAGAGTCTCATCCACAAGCCTTTGACAGCCTCTGATATTCCAGCCCCTGATATCATTTGACTATCTCCATGATATTAACATTTTTAGCTCTCTCATATGAATGAGAATATAAGGTATTTGTGCCTGGTTTATTTCACTTAACATAATAAGCTCTAGTTTCATCAATGTTGCTACAAATGACATAATTTTATTCTTTTTATTCTGTCCAAATAGCATTCCATTGTGCATACGTACCACATTTTCTTTATCCTGAATGAGATTGTATTTAAGTTATATTAATACATCTATATTTGGTTGTAGTCAACTTTTCTAATCCTGTAAATTTCAAGACTTATGGTGGCTTGACATGTTACCACTCTGATCCAATGTGTGTGTGTGCGTGTGTGTGTGTGTGTGTGCATGTGTGTGTGTGTATTTTTTGAAATGGAATCTCACTCTGTCGCCCATGCTGGAGTGCAGTAGCACATTCGGTTCACTGCAACCTCTGCCTCCCGGGTTCAAGTGATTCTCCTGCCTCAGCCTCCTGAGTAGCTGGGACTACACGTGCACGTCACAACATCTGGCTAATATTTTGTATTTTTAGTAGAGATGGATTTCACCATGTTGGCCACAATGGTCTCAATCTTCTGACCTCGTGATCCACCAGCCTTGGCCTCCCAATATGTGTATATTTTAATGTTAAACTCTACTTCGGAAATCATATTTCTGTTATTATTGAGTTCTTAAGAGCATGGGTGGGGCAATGTAAAATTTCCTCCATTTGTTTCTTGAAACTTTATCTTGCTGTCAGGCACATATTTTACTAAAAATGAATGTTTCAAGAGACATCTGATAAAGCACTGTAACTGTTTTTATCTTATTCAACTCCAACATGAGTTCTGTGAAAAACTTACTTTTATTTAGGTGTCCAGGAAGAAAAAGAGGAACAACAATAATAATATGTATACTTAATCCCAAGGAATTATAATACAAAATAGTATTCTTATCTCTTATGTGGTGCTCAAAGATAATTTATTTTCTGGAAATATAAAAAAGGAATAGATTCTCATAGTCAACCATTTTATAAGTCCCATTTCTAAACTAATTAATTCCTTATGTGCTATGGAATTGAGGCAATAGTCTATGAATAATCCCGGTATTTCAGAGACATCTCTATAATAGTATATAAAAATATACACAAATAATACTTAATTTTTAATGTTGCATTAATCAATCAGAAATGCACAAATAAATGTGGTACCATCTGAAGGTAATTGAAAGATCTTTTGACGTTAAATTTCAAATACACAAATAAATGTTGAGAAAGGTTGGATCCATGCCATATGCAATATATTTAGATGGTTCACTCATAATTTAATGTATAATGATGTATAAGTTAGCTTTTACTATTTAACAAATTCCTCCAGTTCTGTTGGCTTAAGAAAGCAATCATAATATTTAGCTCAGCATTCTGATCTTCCTAGACTCTTTCATTTCATCAACATGGCTTCACTCAGACATCTAGTGATTAAAAACTGTCAGATTAGTAGCATGAATCTTTTCCATTTCAACTCTCATCTTTAGCCTATTTGCCAGTGCTGCTATAGATGGTGGTCTCAGATTTCCAAGCTCAGTGTTAGAGGGAAAGCACCAACGAGCAAGCCATTTTTCAGTATCTGCTTGTGTTTCATATGCTGATGTTCCATTAGCCACATCCAATTCAAGTGGGGAGGCACTGTATCATACCTCTTGAGGAAATGAGCTGCAAAGTCACAATACAAAGGAAGATGTACACAAAGATGAAATGAATTTGTAGCCATTGTACAATCTACCACAGGTCATATATTTTATTTGTCATAAAAAGTAATCAAGAATACTTTTATCTAAGACAGTGATTCCCAAGGCCTAGACACAATATAAGCAACTAGTATCTTGCCTGATTGTCAGTCTTTATCAAATAACTGTATAATTCTTTCGTAGGGTTTTAGTGTGTTAACTTGAAAAATATTTCTATATTCTGAAAAAAAGAATGCTCCTAGAAGGTGCAGCATGGGATAAAGGCTGTCTAATTGTTGCCGTACCTGTATTTTTGTTCCTTATGTATTTTACTCAATGACATGTTCATGATGGCAGAATGATGCAGACAATTTTGATCTATAATTGCTCCTTATTATCCAATTGCTCTTTAGACACTTTTGAAGTTAGCCTGGAGTAGTTGCAATGGAGGTTCATTCTTGCAAAAACCCCATCTGTCTGATAACAATTTCCTTCTGTGGTTTCTTTTATTTTTTATTTTTTTATTTTATTATTATACTTTAGGTTTTAGGGTACATGTACACAATGTGCAGGTTTGTTACATATGTATCCATGTGCCATGTTGGTGTGCTGCACCCATTAACTCATCATTTAGCATTAGGTATATCTCCTAATGCTGTCCCTCCCCCCTCCCCCCACCCCACAACAGTCCCCGGAGTGTGATGTTCCCCTTCCTGTGTCCATGTGTTCTCATTGTTCAATTCCCACCTATGAGTGAGAACATGCGGTGTTTGGTTTTTTGTCCTTGCGATAGTTTACTGAGAATGATGTTTTCCAGTTTCATCCATGTCCCTACAAAGGACATGAACTCATCATTTTTTTGGCCGCATAGTATTCCATGGTGTATATGTGCCACATTTTCTTAATCCAGTCTATCGTTGTTGGACATTCGGGTTGGTTCCAAGTCTTTGCTATTGTGAATAGTGCCGCAATAAACATACGTGTGCATGTGTCTTTATAGCAGCATGATTTATAGTCCTTTGGGTATATACCCAGTAATGGGATGGCTGGGTCAAATGGTATTTCTAGTTCTAGATCCCTGAGGAATCGCCACACTGACTTCCACAATGGTTGAACTAGTTTACAGTCCCACCAATAGTGTAAAAGTGTTTCTGTTTCTCCACATCCTCTCCAGCACCTGTTGTTTCCTGACTTTTTAATGATAGCAATTCTAACTGGTGTAAGATGGTATCTCATTGTGGTTTTGATTTGCATTTCTCTGATGGCCAGTGATGATGAGCATTTTTTCATGTGTTTTCTGGCTGCATAAATGTCTTCTTTTGAGAAGTGTCTGTTCATGTCTTTCACCCACTTTTTGATGGGGTTGTTTTTTTCTTGTAAATTTGTTTGAGTTCATTGTAGATTCTGGATATTAGCCCTTTGTCAGATGAGTAGGTTGCAAAAATTTTCTCCCATTCTGTAGGTTTCTATTGCTTCACGTTCAACCATCAGAACTGGTAAATGAATTGTCATTATTGACCCTTTTAAAAAGCTCTGCATTGCATGGCTGTACATTCATGCCATTTAAACATACTTAGGAACATAACTACTGCATCCTTTGCAGGAGAAAAAATGGCTATTTTAAATGAAGAGGAAATTAGAGTGCTTGTAGCTAGAGAATAAAGGGTTTCAGCAGAATTCCAGTCAAATTTCAAGAGCAAGTATGTCATTGTAATGTTTTAAAATGATGCTTGTTGATAATGGTTTGGTTTTCTTAATCCATACTCACTTTAGCAAATGCTTTTTCATAAGCATTTTATCCCTCATTTACTCTTCCTTTTTTCTTAGTCTATTAAACTGCAGCAGAATTTATATCAGATAATTTAATTTCCTGTCCTAATTATGTTAAAGAATGCCAATAACATTAGAAAAAAGGCCTATGATATCTGGCACTTTTGATTAATCAAAGTAGAAGGTCTGCTATTCCCTGATGTTTGACTTTTTCAGCATTTTGTGATGTGCTATGTGATATTCAAAATGGGATAAGGTAAAGAATGTTAATTAAAAGAGCCTGTAAAGTAAAATATAGTTTATTCATCCAAATTGGGAAAGAAAAGTGAAAAGACATTTGTAAAGAATACAGTAGGTGCCTAAACTAGGTGCTTGTTATTTTAAGTTATCCCAGTAGATATTCAAAGTTGTCAGCCCAGCCCTTCTATTCCAAGAGCTTTCTCATCCCAAGCACTTGGTAACTATGTCGGGTGAACTTATAATTTATTATTTAAACTAGACAATTTTGAAAGTGTAAGAAGTGTAAAACTTCTTAAGAAGTGAAGTTCATAATCAACAGATTTTAAAGTATAATTATTTATTGAATCAATATAATCTAATTCACCTTTTGTATACATTAATACATGCTATTAATGATTAAGTGATAAAATATAGAGAGACTTCAAATATCTCAGGTAAAACTGAATGTATAATTTGTTTATAAATATGAGGGCTTTCATAATTCTACAAGTTTTGGCTTCTGACGCAAGTTAGAACACAAAGATTTTTCATAAATTTTGGGCAGAGAAAGCTAAAGCAATTGCACCCTGGTGGCTGAAGATATAAAATGAAACCATGTCAATTTTTCTGTTTTTTTGAGACAGAGTCTCGCTCTGTCACCCAGGCTGTAGTGCAGCTCGCTGCAGCCTCCGCCTCCTGGGTTCAAGTGATTCTCCTGCCTCAGCCTCCTGAGTAGCTGGGATTACAGGTGCATGCCACCATGCCCGGCTAATTTTTTGTAGTTTTAGTAGAGACGGGTTTCACTGAGTTAGCCAGGAAGGTCTCTATCTCCTGACCTCATGATCGGCCTGCCTTGGCCTCCCAAAATGTCACTGCGTCCAGCTGAAACCATGTCAATTCTTTTACATAGAGAAAAACACAAAACGAAGCAAATGAAAATAAAACTACTATAGAGAAGCTAAAACAAGCAAATAATAAACACGGCATAAGAGACATCGACAGATTGAGAAAAGAGCTACTTCATGTTGCTCTTAAAGTTCAAATGAATAACAGCTGTTGGCACGGTTTTGCTTTTTATAAATAATTGTATTTATTTTTTAAATGACAATGATTATATACAATGTGATGTTTCACATAGATACAATAACTGTAGGTACATTGTAGAAAGATTAAATCAAGGTTTTACTTTTTAAACCTTAATTTGATTCTTGTTTTCTTGTTCTATGATTGTTAAAGATTACTTTGTCATTTACAAACTAAATGATCTAAATAAAAATATGATTGAATTATGTACAACCAAGACAACATCTTTTATTGATTTTAAATAGTCACATAAAAAGCACCCAAAATGAGATTTGGAATCTCCCATACACTGAAAGGAAGTCTAAGACCAAGAGGTGCCAGCTAATCTAACACCACACCATGAGTTACTAATAAGTATCAAATATTTAAACCTTTCCTTTGTGGCCTCATGCTCCATGAACTTTTACCTATAATAAAGTTATTTTTCAAATAATATATTTCTGTGTACTCCAGGGGATACATAATATATCGTGAAAATGTGGGCTTTATTAGGAAATATTGGGCAATTTAGCTGCATAATTAAGCATAATTTAGCCCAAGGATTGAAAACCAGTGTCACTGATTTTTCATTTTTCCCAATGGAAGTAAGGTCAATATTAGAACACTTTTTAAGAAATAAAGTTCACAATTAATCAGCAGATTTTTTAAGTATAATTATTTAGTGAATCAATGCAATTTAATTGAACTTTTTTATACATTAAAAGGTAATGAAAGGTAATAGTGTTGAGAGAGTATTTCTGTTCTTTTCTTCTTTATTTTTGAGGAGTATTTATTCTGATCATCACTCTGTCAACTCTAACAGGAAAGTATTAAATTGGAAACACCAAACACAAAAATATATTGTCTTGAAACCCAAAAGGAAAAGCTGAAAAAATCAATATTTGAAACCAGATATAAGTAGCCAGAAAAATAGTGATGTGGGGATTAAAGTAGGAGGATTAAGGAAAATATATTCTCCACAGGTTGTGTGCTTTTTGGCTATTCTTAATAAAAATCCTAAGTTAATATACGGATTAATATACTTAAAGGGGGAAAGACTCAATAAACTTCATAGTCATTCCTTAGCAGTTCTCAGTTTTTATGTCCAGTTGGCCCTTCCTATCTGTGGGTTCCCCATCTGTGGATGCAATAAACCATAGATAAAAAATAATTGAAAAAATTGTGCCTGTGGTGAATATATGCAGACATTTTTGTGTTTGTCATTATTCTCTAAATAATATGGTACAGCAACTATTCACATAGCATTTACATTATGTTAGGTATTATAAGTAATCTAGAGTTGGCAAAGCATACGGGAGGATGTGCAGAGGTTATATGCAAATATCCCATTTTACATAAAGGACTTGAGCATCTATGAATTTTGGTATTTGTGAGAGGTCCCGGAACCAGTCACCTGTGGAGACCTCAGTGAGGGACTACTGTATATTCTTGCAATAGGAAAATATACAAAATTCTATCAGATTTTTGATAAAAAATCAAAATCTTTAAGGTAAGTAGAAACATACCTCATGTATCTTAATTTTCAACAATTGCATATAGAAGAATAATAGACCTACAGATTGAATTTATAATTTTTTTATGGTTAATAACTTGTATTTATATAACTAAATCAATATTCATTAAACTACTGGAATTTGAACAGTTGACTCAGTCTTACAAGCAAGAGTTGAAGTTAAAATGGGAAAACAATATGCTCCATTTATACAGTTATTCCTAGACTTCCTAGACTGCTGAACTCTCAAACTCTAGAACATTGCCTGACATGTAACAAGTGCTAAGTAAATATTTATTGAACATTGACCTAGCAAGTTTATATCTACAATTTTCATACATGACCTAAGATTTAAAAAGTCTCCATGTTAATATATTTTAGATATATATGTATATATCTATATTTATCTATTTTAATTCATTTGATTAATAATCATTATAGGTGTGTTCATAGAGCAGTTAAACAAGTAATTACCATTGCTTTGCACAGATTGGAACTTGTCAGTATCAAAGAGGCTAAAGAGAAATCACAGAAAAATTACATTCTGATTAAGTGACCATCATATCTCCTTAAGATTTGATTTTCAGCCAGGCATGGTTGCTCACACCTGTAATCCCAGAGCTTTGGGAGGCTGAGGCAGGATGATAACAGGAGGCCAGGAGTTTGAGACCATACTAGGAAACATGATGAGACCTCAATCTTCCCCAAAAATTCTACATATTTTCTCTACATTTGTTTTGAATTGTCTATGATAAGCCATTGGATTATATTAGATTTCATTTAGAAACCAAATCACATATTTATTGAGATCTTCAAAGATTTGTGAAGGGAAGAGTTCTCAGGGTGGTTCTCAAGATCTGCAGAAGAAACTTTCATGATGGAGTAATGTCTAATCTAGGAAATGGATGAAGAGCTGTTGAAATGTGTCATATAACAGCGTATACTTGGAATATTGCCCCAGAATAGCTAAGTATATCATGAATAATGGAGCAGATAAATTTATTTAATTGACGAAATCAGTCTCAACCATTTTATTGAAATTTTGCCTATAAAAATACAGTTTTTATTTCTGACTAGAAAATTATGTGGAGAAAGTAAAAATATCATTTAACTTAAACAAATAGTAATGTGGTTTTTTTGCTTATTGAATATTTGAAGCAAGTACACAAGAATAACAAATTAATAGAATCTGAGCATGAAGCTCAATAAAAGTGAAAGTTTTATTAAAAAGACAACAACCTGGGGATAATGAATTTGGATATAAAGATTGGGAGAATAGTCAATACCTCTAATCTTGATGATAAAAAAAGACCAAATATGCTAGAAAAAAGTATTTATCATTTTATTTTTTTAAAAAAGAAAAGATGTGTGGGGAAAAAATAAGATATTTATATTAATGTATTTGTTCATAAAATACGAACATTTCAAGGCCAAAAACTGTATTTGATAAATCAAAGAATCATTCTTGAGAACATGTTGTAAAAATAAAAGTATTCTGAAAAAATAATTTCATAACTGATAGATTAATTTTCCTGTTAGAATCTAATTTTGACATTTGTCTTAAAATTTTATAATATGACTGCCTCATTTCTCCCATTTTCTATATGTTGAGAATAATAACTGCTGACAATTACATGTTATGCAGAATTTTCAATAGTGACTCAGATAAATTACTGTGCAAAAAAGGGAATTATAAGGAGGGAGAATACAGTGTCACCTGTTAATAACAGAAAATTGACTGAATTATTTGTTTGCTTCTTGCAACTGAAAAAAAGTTATTTTCTTTTCTTTTCTTTTTTTTTTTTTTTTTTTTTTTGATAGAGTTTTGCTCTTGTCTCCCAGGCTGGGGTGCAGTGGCGTGATCTCGGCTCACTGCAACCTCTGCCTCCTGGGTTCAAGCAATTCTCCTGCCTCAGCCTTCCGAGTATAGGTGCCCATCAACACGCCCAGATAATTTTTGTATTTTTGGTAATGATGGGGTTTCACCATGTTGGCCATGCTGGTTTTGAACTCTTGATCTCAGGTGATCCACCCTCCTAGATCTCCCACAGTGCTGGGATTGCAGGCATGAGCCACTGCACTCAGCCAATGAAAAAGTTATTTTCTTATTATAAACAAATATCGGGAATTTGAGTGATAAAGTTTAAGTATCAAAGTCAAATTTATACTTAATCTCACTAACAAAAACAGCTTATGATAATCTCTGTCTGAATTATACTTAAAACTTTGGCCAGGCATGGTGGCTTACGCCTGCAATCCCAGCACTCTGGGAGGCCGAGGCAGATGGATCACCTGAGGTCAAGAGTTTGAGACCAGACTGTCTAACATGGTGAAACCCCGTTTCTACTAAAAATAAAAAAAAGTAGCCAGACGTAGTGGCGCATGCTTGTAATCCCAGCTACTTGGGAGGCTGAGGCAGG
>NW_026652279.1:150639799-150655901 GCF_009828535.3 Hylobates moloch
AACATGGTGAAACCCCGTTTCTACTAAAAATACAAAAAAAGTAGCCAAGCATAGTGGCACATGCTTGTAATCCCAGCTACTTAGGAGGCTGAGGCGGGAGAAACTCTTGAATCCGGGAGGTGGAGGTTGCAGTGAGCCAAGATCGTGCCATTGCACTCCAGCTTGGGCAACAAGAGCGAAACTCTGTCTCAAAAAGAAAAAATAATTTAATATTATACTGTAAAAATTCTCTATGACATAATATAGTGTTTTAAACATTTTTGTGGGTGATAAATTTTTCATTTTATAAATTTATTGCATGCATTTAGTCTTCTTTTAGTAAATCTTATTTCTATAAATAAGGCTGTGGTAAATATCCCTGCGTATCATCCAGTTAATATCCTTCATTTCGCTGGGTTAGATTGGGTATGTGTCAGTTCTTTTATTAGTGTATACATTCATTTCTCACAAATATGTCTACCAAGAAGAGAAAATTAATTGATTTATATGGTAACACATTTCTAGGGAAATGAAAATTATCTGAAAGAAAATAAATATTATACTTACTTCTAACACCCAGTAATAACCGATGTTACTAATCAGATGTGTTTCCATACACAATTTTCATCCAACATAAATAACGGAATATTAAGATGGTATTAATGTTACAGAATCCTTAAAGTGTCGCTTTTCCAGCTGGAAACCTCTGCGGCCCGTGGTGCCTTTGCCCGAGTTTTGCCCAGTCCTACAGGGCTCATTTTGCCCACTCAGCCTGACAGGCTGTGCTTGGCTCCTACTACCAGCCAAGATCCGATGCCTGCCAAAAGCCAGCCAAGCATGGAGTGGCAAGGGGTGTATGAGTGAGCAAGTGTGTGGTCCAGTCACTGTGCCCAGCCAGGCATGCCAGCTGCTGTGGCAGGGTGAGCAGCTGCAAGCGCCACCACAGGTGCTGACTCCATGCAAGGCTGTGGCTGGATCGGATGTACCACAAGTGGCTTCTGCTGCGGGAACCAACATCTGGACAAGGGGAACATGGAGGCACCTGGGAGCTTGCAGAAGCCAGGAACCACAGAGCCCCAAAGAGAGTGTCACAGCCGTGGCTCAGGAAGCTCCTTAGTCTAGGCTCCACAAAGGGCTGTAGCTCTTCTCTTTTACTCGTTGCCTCCAGCATGGCGAAAGCAGGGGCATGATTCATCCCTGTTTGTGTTACAACTCTTTCAGTTCAACCCTTTGGCGGGTCATCCATTCCCAAGTCCTTGTCCCACGTCCAGGAAGAATGAGGTACGTGGACAACTGGAGGATGAGCAAGGCAGAGATGTGCTTTATTGTGTGACAGAACAGCTCTCAGGAGAGGAGATGCATAGTGGGTAGCTCCTTTCTGCAGGCAGGTCATCCCACCGAGTGTCAAGCTCTCAGCAGAGAGGAGACCTGTAACGGGTAGTCCCTCTCTACAGGCAGGTCATCCCAGCGAGTGTCTAGCTCTTGGTGGAGAGAAAATCTGCAGGGAGAGTTCGTTTCTGCAGGGAGGTTGTCCTGACAAGTATGTGAGTCTGGGTTTTTTTTATGTGCTCAGAATGGAGGAAGTATATGTTGATTGGTCTACGGGCAGCCACAAGTGGGTCTGAAAAAAGCAGTATCTGAGTGGCTGAATGATCATCAATGACGTTCTCCCTCCAAGGCACGGACTTCTCCCAGAACTGGCAACGCAGCTTCCAGGTTTCAGGCCTTCCCTGGCTTGAAGGTGGGGTTTCACTGGGTACTCACCGCTTCCTGCCTAGGAATCTGTCTGCCTTTAACATGCCATCAGTGGTGTCCAGGCTGTCCATGCTATGAGGCTCCTGCAGGCCAGGACCAAGCTGCCTCAGCAACTCCTGGCCACCCTACCAAGCTGGTGAGTGCCCAAAGTTTGGAGAGGGCTGAGGCAGCAGGGGCCTGGTGTGTCAGTGCTGTCCTCAGGGTGCGCACACACAACTGGGTTGCAACAGTGTCCAGGCTCGCCCACAACTTTGCTGTCCCCGGAGAGCTGGGAGTGGGGAGAGGCCAGAGAGCAGGAGCAAGCACTTTCTAGCAAACAAGGACAGGGGGCTTTCTGGGTCCCCAAGAGCACAGGAATGCCGGCCTGGAGCTGCAGCAGGGTGGCTGTGGCTGTGCCCAGGAGTAGGGGCTCCTGCACCTCCAACTCAGTAGCGGGCAGGGCTCTCACCAATTCCTGGCTCCCTCTGACTTCATGGAGGGCACAGGCCCAGCTGTGCCTCCCTCGCTGCAGCCAGGGTCCTCTCAGTGGCTGCTCCAAGTGAGTCGTTGCCACCATCATGAAGACTAGACTTAGACATCATTAGACTTCAGAAATAAAATCAAATGTATTCTATGCCATTATTTATTTAGTAGGGCAGCAAGTATTATGACCGCTGCTCTAAGTAACTAAGAAGTCTAAAAACGATTCTGTCTGTAGTCAAATCGATAAAATAATTAGTGCAATCCTTCCCTCCCTCCGTTGTCTTTATTCCCATCGTATTCTTCATCGTAATTCATTTGTTCTTTTTTTTTTTTTAATCGGGCTGTGGTCTTCTGAGTGAAGATTTTTTGTGGTTTTCTCATTATTTAAACAGTGCCCAGCAAGTATTATGTCTTGAAGAAAAAAATAACCAAAATAGTCCTTTTTTTTTTTTTTTTTTTTTTTTAAGATGTCGCCCAGGCTAGAGTGCAGTGGCACAATCTTGACTCACTGCAAGCTCCGCCTCCCAGGTTCATGCCATTCTCCTGCCTCAGCCTACAGAGTAGCTGGGACTACAGGCACCCGCCACCACGCCTGGCTAATGTTTTTGTATTTTTAGTAGAGACGGGCTTTCACCGTGTTAACCAGGATGGTCTCGATCTCCTGACCTGGTGATCCGTCCGCTTCAGCCTCCCAAAGTGCTGGGATTACAGGCTTGAGCCATCGCGCCCAGCCAATAGTTGTTCTTTAATTACACTCAAGTCCAGTAGTCATTTGCTATAACTAGTTTGTCAAAATTTAGTGTAAAAAAAGGTCAGCTTAATTTATTAGATTATCACAATGAAAAATGTGATTATTACGTCATCATAATGAAAATACACAATGGGAAAAAATTAAATGGGTTTGTAAGGAATATAAAATGATTTAAATTAACCTAGAAACCTAGAATGCTTTAATTTTATCAATGTTTTTGAATGCAATGACTTCTCTCTTAAAGACCTCACACATATAAAAAATAAAAGTTGAAACCTCACATTATATTTTAAAGGCTCTGTTAATATCAGTAAACATAAGATTTTAAAAAGGCCAATGAAACAAATGTCTATTAGATTTTTTTCATGGAAACCTGCAAAAATAAGGACTTTTCCAACTGTATAATTATATATCCCACTATAATTTTTTCCTTATTTTACAAAGGAAGAATGCCATTAAATAAAATGATAAACAATCATGTTTTAAAAAATATTTTGATAAAATGTGCCAAATATAACTTTTGCCTCATCTAATTGCACACAAACATCTAAAGTTGGGTAGCTTTGAGATAATCTTGTAGTAATTATGAGGAATGGGTGGTGTGCAAGAATTGTTTAAGACTGGAAGTATATTGAATTGTTTAAGTCTGGAAGGAATATTGGAGAAAGAAAAAAATCATGATGGCTACAGAGAAAAATACTGTGGATAATATGTATCCTATGGAGCCCTTCCTTTTTAATTTACTTTTATTTTTATTTTCTTATTACTTTCCCAAAACCTTTGTCGTGATTCTCCTTCCATTCTGAACAGCTATCTAAGAGAGCTAGAAAAATATACTTTCAATATGAATAGTTCTATATGAAACTTACAGTCATATTATTTGTATAAGTGTAGCTCTTGGGTAAAACAAAAAAGAATGTCTATAGCTGCATCAAATTCCTGTCTAACTGTGATTTGGGCAAAATCTTAAGCTCAGTTTTTTAACTTGATTTTTGGTCCATCTTGGTTATAATTCTATTTTGCATGGGCCTTGTGAGTTCCAGGTGTCTATATAGTGCCAAGATATTTCTATAACGTGGAGCTAGGTCTCAGGACAGGACAACTTTGGGTTTCTCTCCGTAACATCCTCTGGAAATCTGTCCACACTTCCAGGTGATTTAAATCATGCAATTCACTCTTATTGTGTCTATTCTTTTTGTTCCAGCCCCATATTTTTTCTTCTTAGTTCTGACCTCCTTCTGAATTATAGTTGGGCATAGAAAAAATGCATTTTTTAAAACCATCTTAGGACAGCAAATACGTCTGCAAATTTTTCTAAGCCCTCTCTGCCTGAACACACAAAAAACTCATTTACATTCCAGTTGCTGCAAGATAGTTTAAAAAACAATGCTTCTTGCCTTTTAAGGTATCTAGTCTGCGCTACTATAAACAAATACCATAAACTGGGTAAATTACAACCAACAGAGATTTTTTTAGTTTGAAGGCTGGGAAGTTCAAGGTCCAGATGCCAAAAAATTTGATGTTTGGTGAGGGCCCAGTTTCTGGTTTATAGATGGTTTTTCTAGCTGAGCCCTCACATGGTAGAAGAGAAAAGGCAGCTCTCTTGGACCTCTTTCATTAGGATACTCATCTCATTCATGAGAGCTCCATCCTCATGACCTATTTACCTCCTGAATATCCTGACTTCTAATACCATAGCATTGGTGATCAGGTTTCAACTTAAGAACTTTGGAGAAACACAAACATTTAGACCACAGCACCAGGGTTCGACCAAGAGATAAAAAACCACATTCATTTGCAAACTCTTAAGCTTATCTAAAGGTGTTTTCTTCTTGCACCCCTCATAATTTAGACTGGAGTGGATTCAGGGCTAGGGCCCTTTCTTAGACTCAACAGCTCTCCTCTTTTTTTCTTTTTTTTTTTTTGATAAAGCTGATAAAGCGACCTGAGTGGGGATTGTCTCTTACCAATCACATATGATTCTATCCATATTTTAAGCTATAATCTTTATTCATTGAGTACTTCAAGTCTCTAGTTGAGTTATGTATATAACATTTTTCTCCTCAACTTTTGTTACAGCTGTAAATTTCAAAGAATTATTTTGAAGTTCAAAATGCATGAAATGATTTCTTTGTTTTGCTTTCTCTTACTTTTGTATTCTTCTTTATCTTGAGGTAATGAATACCACTATTAATGTATAAAAAATGAGGCAAGTTATAAGAAACAAAAAACATATTTGTTAATATGTGAAGTTTGTATTACTGAATGACAGTATAAGTTAATAAAACTCTGTGGGTGTAATTCCCCCTATGAATGATGTCTCAGATTCACCAACCTTGGGCTTTTTAGCTATGTTCAGGAGGCAGACTAAGTTCTCCTTGGACAAGCAGCGCCGTCTACTCATTTAGATTGTCTATTATTAAAGAGGCTATTTTCGACTTGGCGGTTCAAATAAATAGTGCCAATTTTATTCAAAATGAAGTCGCCAGACAACCAAAATAATATATCCTGAGCTCTGGAGGTAAGTTGTTGATAAGAACTGGCTGGCTCCATCTGATATGGATGTTTACATGTCAAGACCATCTCAGAAGGAATTTACTTACTCAGATTCCTGATCTAGACTCCACTCCAAAGGATTTATGAAATTGTCTCTTACCTAGATTGCACAGTTGGCATCACAGAGAGGGGGTAAAAAGAAAATGAAGGAGATGTGTGAAGTCATTTTATAGCTGTACCATCTCTTAACCTGATGCATTATATTCGATTCTATAACTTCAGAATTCTAGACTTCAAGAAACTAAAAATCCAGGTCAAAATAAAATCTAGATAAATAGACACTAGATATAAAAGACTGCATCTCTCTATTCTGGCCATGAAAAATTTTCTATGCATTGATCTTTATCTGAATACTGGAAATGTTTAAAATTATTTAGGATGAATTTATGGACATCGAAAAGAGGAAAATTCAAAAGATAAATTTAGCAGGTAATCCCAGCCTTAT
This sequence comes from Hylobates moloch, assembly GCF_009828535.3. Lineage (NCBI taxonomy): Eukaryota > Metazoa > Chordata > Mammalia > Primates > Hylobatidae > Hylobates > Hylobates moloch. Next base: position 150,645,748 of record NW_026652279.1, read on the forward strand.
ACAGGCCTATATTTGATTGTTTTAAATGAAATAAAGAATGTGGAAAGAACTGTACCTAGGGGAGAACAGGACTTTCTGTTGTTCTTCATAAGCATGATGTTAAAAAGTGGCACCTTCTAATCCATCTAAAAGAAAGGTGCTGAAATGACATGATTTCATATTAATGGGACATACTAAAGAAACCAGTGCAAACAGCTTTAGGACAGGCAGAGAGGAGATAGTCATTAGAGAATAGTACTTTTATATGCTCCTTTTCACACCAACTGAAAGCACAGGCTTCAAACTCTACCCAGTTACGCTCCACACATTGATGCTAAAATCTGTGGCTTCCCATGGGATAAATTAATTCATATCATATCCATAAAGCTCTATTAAGATGATATTTTTGTTGAATATGTGAATGTGGTTCCAGAAGTTTGACTTCATGCTCAACAATTTCCAAATTCTCTAATAGAATTACTAAACCCACAGTGCCCACAGCTCTGCTCAGAGGGAAGTTGGCTCTTTTTGGTGAATTGCACAAAGTCACTGAACTTTGTAAGAAACATAACAAGTATCACTAACCTAACATAAGTTATATTTTAGTCTTCACAACATAAGCCATGGTAATGAGAGCCCTACATAAAAAGTAAAGATGGGCTACTAGGACTCAAACTAGGCCTTTCATGAGTTTCATCCTTACATGTATTAATAGCTGGCTTATTAAGTGAGATTCCTGATTATAGAGTTGGGCACAGCTATTCGTGGGGATACACTAGTTTCATAGACTCTAACTCCATTTGCATTCTCACATTTGTGATAGCTTATCACTTTCTTTCCCTGGGAAAATGACAGAAGGTTAACATCATGGACACTGTTGCTGACATTGCTATGGGACCACAAGGAAAAGGGAGAAATTATCGTAGTTGCAAAACTTGTACTGAACCTAATACTTTTTAATACTGTTTCCTAGGCCACAGCAAATGGCCTAACTAAGCAAGTCTTTAATCACTGGAATATCAGTAACTGTTGAACATTAAAATGAGAATAATCAACTCAAAAAATGAGCTGCATTCCAAAACATTTAAAAGTTGATTTATAAATGATTCCCTTCCCTCACTTTCTCTCCAAATATCTGCAAATAATTCTTGAAAATAATTGAACCTAATTATTATTAAGTAGATACCTTAACTAGTCCCGATATCCCACCAGATAACATAGGCATAACAATAGATTCATAACAGAGTGAGACAGGAATAGGATGCTCCTCAAAATGGGTTTGAGTCATCTGTGTGCTTCTGACAAACTACGATGGACTACTGTAAGTGTGCAGCTTCGAGCAGGTCAAAATGATCTTTACATGAATTTACACATCTGTGTCTAGGATATCACAAGAGATACACATGTCCCTTCCATATTATGAATTTGTAAATGTAAATTTTCACACAATATTTTCTCAAACTCTAATGTGCCTTGTTCCAAAATATAGCATTTTAATATCTCTATTTTTGGTGTGATTACTGAAAGTTTTAGTGACATGGGTATCACATCATCTACTGTGGTTAAGTCATCAATGTAGAGCCACATCAGTCTGAAACAGAACTAAAAAAGGCATTCACTAAAAATTTTATCTCATCTACTCTCTAAAAGATAAGAGAATGGTAAAACAGAATGGTGTGCTTAAAAATGTAGTCTCTATTCTGAGAAAATGAAAATTTTAGAGGGTCTAGTAGAAGATTTTTATTCCACAGAACCATTTCTTAAGATCAGGAAACTCCATGGATTTGTTTCAGTCACTACATCCCTTTATAAATAAAATAAGAGGAGGCTTATAAGAGCCCCTAAATCTCATACTTCAGATTGTATCTAAGGTATCTTTAGAAAGACCTGTATCATCTCCCAAAATGGAAATGGCTTCAAGGCTAGTGCTGTCATTCCAAAGAACGAAACAGATGAGCTCTTGACTGGATGAACATTATGTAATTGGATAAAATAATCATGGAGAAAGTTTGAGAGATACAGAAGTAGTGGCAGCTTTGCATTAGCAAGGGTATCTCTGTGTATAATAGTGCCCTTGGGACTCCACTGGGAGTCAACATATATCTCTGGATTCCTGAATTTCACTATATTCAGGCACCCCCATAAAATATATTTATCATCCTCAGGTGTCTTGGTAAAGGGAAAATAATGTATCCATTGCACTGGAACCAAAATAAACTTGGAAAGTTGTGCAAAAGACCAAGGAAACTCTAAAATTATGATATAAATATGAAGGTGGAAAGCAGAGTGTGATTTTTATAACCATTTCAAACCAAAAGTTGAGCAACTATCTACAAAAAATTACACTTGAGGAGGTCATTTTCTCCTTCCTGGAAACTGGAAATGAAGTTTAGTCCTGGGCAGAAATGCTTCCTGGGACTATTGCCAGTAACATGACCTTAATGAAGTTCAAAACATTTTCCATACATTAATATGAAATAGGGATACTTCCAAGTGGGATTTCCTATCAAATACATACCCCACACTTGTATTGAAATTGGCCCAAAATCAGTCTAATATACCAAAAATTAAATAGGACATGAGATGCCTTGGGACTTCAATCCATTGCTCATTCTTCCTAGACCAAAGTCATTTAAGCATTATAACCTAAATCAAAGAGACTACATAAAGTAGGTTATTTTGTTGCAAATTAGTTATTATGTACAGTGGAGGAGAAATGTGAAGTTTCACTGTAAATACTATTGAATAATTAGCACTCAAACTCTGACCTTATGAAACAAGCTCATCTTTTAGGTCTGTTGCATAAACTAAACAAACAAACAAAACAAAACAAAACAAAAACAAAAACAAACACAGTGCAAGCTGTTTTACTGGAGCCAGTTAGGAGTGTTCACTCCTGGAGGAGGAAGCTCATCTTTTGCAATCTAATCCACACATTCATTCTGATACCATCTGGCCCACTTACTATTTTTGAATAACAAAGGCCACCAGGAAAATTTTTTTAAAGGCCTATTTCTTACCTCCAGGAAGAGGAAGAGACGAGTACCACACCTGTTGGAAGCAGATGCAATGCGAATCTTGATGAGTGAAAACAATTTTGCTCTAGATTGTCTTTTAAGATTGTTATATTAATAGCCTCTAACAAAATGCTCCAGTTATGTTGAGCTCTCATTCCTGGAAGAAAAATAACTGGCTAGAAAACACACAAAATAAATGCAAAAGAGGAAGATAAGATCTGAATATCATAGTAAAAGAAATAGATATCTGGTGCCCCCGTGCCTACAAGGCACAAACAGGAAGAAGCCTACCCACAGAGGTATATCATGGCCGACTTCAAATACTAGTGTCTGTATAGAACTTAAATGATGAGAAAGTTAAAACACTTTTGATGATTAGTTCTGGAAAAATAGATAGATGTTATTTTTTCTAATTAAATACTACTAAATGCTAGGTATAATAGATGAAAGATTTAATGCAGAGCTGGACTCGCATAAACTAAGAGAAATCCTTAGTGAGATATAAAATGTCATAAACATGTAAACTGCTGCTGGAACAGGGCTAAGAGTGAAATCATTAGATCTGGTAATGTTGAGGACCTAGGGTATTTATGATTATGAGATCAGAGATAAGGCCTTGGGAATTTGAGGCTTAAAGTTAGAACTTACACTTTCTTCAAGGACTATAAATGGTGAAATAATTTCTGGCTACTAGCATAGCAATATGTAAAACAAGCTTATTTTTGCTTGGACTTTGGGAAAAGAATAAATATGTCCCCTGAGATATCATAATCTTGAGTCTGTGTTTTGCATTCATTTATAGTTTGAAATTGGATATGCTTCTGGTATTTAAAAGTTAACATGAAAACCCTGGAATGTCTGGAAGAAGAAAATACAGAATGCTATTGAAAGACAATCTCACAACCAAGCAACATGGGCTGAATATAGATGTAAGCATAGCCCCACTGAAGATGAACTCAGAATAAAAACACTTAAAATTCATAAGAAATAATTAACCATGAGTGAAGTAAGAGTCAATTGAACAAGATGAATCATACTTTAAATAGTTTAGCTAATAGAAAAGTTTAATTAAAAATGAAAGTAAAAATAACAATTTTAAAATAATTTAATATATAAATACAAAACAAAAAACTTAAGGTTATATAAAAGAAAGTCATCAAGATTGAAAATAATAAACAAATGAAACTTCCAGATGTGTATAATCATTAAATTGAAAATTTAATAGACCAAAAAATTAGATGAAATAAAGCTAAATAAATCAAAATATGAAAGATAATATCACTTAATGTTAAAATATAAAGCTGAAAAATGCAGAGTTGAAAAATACGAACGCAAGATTAAGACATTCAAAAGAAGGAGGCCTAGATAATTTCAGAAGTAATAAAGAGAAAAAGAAGTTGCTATGCAAAATTATGTGTGAGAAATATAAAAAATAATTCTTCAAGAAGTCCAAACTGATACCAGGAAATAACAAATTAAAAAAAAATCAAATCTAGTCACATCAGATTGAAACTGCATTGTCCCCCTCCCACAAAAAAAGACACCCAGTTTAAAAAAAAATCATAGAATGAAACAAAGGAAAAGATGCATCGTGTACATAGAAACAACAGTTTTTTTCGAAGGCAACAATGAAAACCAGAATATATTGACTTCCAAGTGCAGTGCAAAAATAACTTCAGATGAATAAAAGAAAACTTTACATATGACACAAATGTTTTATACATCTGTGAGCATATTAAGAGATGTTCCATAAATGTGGATGTGATTTATATATAGTAGAGACATAGTTCCTGCACTAACAGAGCTTATAATCTGCTGAGGGATCATATGGTAAAATTATGTTTCATTTTTTGATAAATAGCTACACTGTATCTAAAGTGCCTGTGCCAGTTTACATTCCCACCATTTTACATTTCTCCATATTCTTTTCAAAACTTGTTCTGGTCAGTCTTCTTAATATAGCCATTCTAACAGGTGTGTAATGGTATCACATTGTGGTTCTAATTTGTATTTCTTTAATGACTACTTAATTATGTTTCTATAATGTTGCATGCCTTTTCATTTGCTGATTTGTCATCCATATATCCTCTTTCTTGAGGTAACTGTAAAAATTGTATCTTCCTTTTAAATTTGGGATTTAAAACATTTTATTTTTGGATATTGGCAAGATGGAGGAACAGGAGGCTCTAGACTCTCCCCCAGTGACCATGCAAAATTGTTTTTCACGGCTCTTGTCTCTGGCTCAGTACAGAGCAAGAAATTGATAAATTCCAGTTGCCAGTTTCTCTCTAAGGAAAGATTGAATTGGCCTACATATGTAGCGCCTAAAATTTTATGGTTGGTACTTGGGAGACTAGTTTTAACTTACCCTCCTTGTGCAACTTATGGAACTTGGCATATTCTTGTATCCTGGGGACCACTGGGAACAAAGACTGTAGCTTGAATGAACACAAAGCTTTGTGAGGCACTTATAATCTCTGGCTGGCCTTATTGGTGAGAGTTATCTCCTGGGCAGTCTGTGAAGACTCGGGGAAGTGGCTATTTTGTCTAATGCACAGAAACCAACATGGAGAATCAAGTAAAATCAAGAAACAAGGAAATGTGTACGAAATAAAGAATAATATAAATCTCCAGAAATTAAATCTAATAAAATAGAGATATGTGACTTATCCAACTGAGAATTCAAAATAGCAGTCATAAAAATGCTTGCTCAGATCAGGAGAACTATCATAAAAAAGGGGAGAATTTCAATGAAGACACAGAAAATATATACTTAAAAATACCGTAAAGAAATCAAAGAGCTGAAGGATACAATAATAAAACTGAAATGTTCAATAGAGGGATTGAACAGCAGATTAGATGAAAAGAAAGTATCATCAAACTTGAAGACAGATCATTGGAAATCATTCTCTCCAAGGAGCAAAAAGAAAGCAGTGAAGATAGCTCAAGAGACTTAGGAGATACAACCAAGTGTACCAATATACAAATTATATGAGTTCCACATGGAGAAAGAGATACAATAGCTTATTTTAAGAAATAATGGCCAAAGACTTTCCAAACTTAGGGATAGTATAGATATCCAGATTCCAAAAGCCTAAAGGGCACCAAAAATATGAAACCAAAGACCCCCACAATGAAACATGCTATACTCAAATTGACAAAAGTTAAAAACAGAGACAAATTTGAAGATAATAGAGAAGAGGGTTATGTACAAAGGACCTCCAAAAGACTATCAGAAGATTTTTCAGGACAAACCTTGCAGGCCAAAGATAGTAGGATGATATACTTAAAGTAACTAAAAAATGAAACAAAACAAAAAAATCCTGTGAAAAAAGAACACAATACCCAGCAAAACTCTTTTTCAAAAGCGAAAGGACACAATGACTTTCTCAGACAAACAAAAGATGAGGCAATTCATTACCATAAAATCTGCCTTACAAAAAAATGAAAAAAAAGTTAAAGTTTAAATGAAAGAATGGTAAAGCAACGTGAAAATAGAGAACTTGTTTATAAAAGTAAATATATATAGACAGAAATGAAATACTGTAATACTGAAACAGTAGTGGGTAAATCACTCATTTTAAATTTATTGTTTAAATTTTTAATGGCAAAGCATAATTATATATAATTATGGCTTACAATGTTATATTCTGATATATGTACATGATGTGAAATAAATTGCATTTAATTCCATCATAAAGTTAAAAGACAAAGGTATTAAAAACAACTGTAACTAAATTACGTTAATGGATACACATTGTAAACAAATGTTAAATCTAACAGCAATAGCATAAAATGTAGAGGGAGAAGCAAAGTGTGGTTTTTGTATGCAGGTGAAGCTGAGTTATTATCACATTAAAATAGACTGTTATAACTATAAGATGCTTCATATAAGCACCATGGAAATTCTAAATTAGATACCTATAAAAGTTATACAAAAGAAAAAAATGAATCAAAACCTATTAATACAAACAAGAAAAACGAAAACAATAAAACACAAGTGAAGAATGCAATAGAAAAAAATAAGTAGAAAAGGCCTCCATGACAAATAGGAAACAAATAATAAAATAGCAATAAAATTTACTTTAAATGTAATTGGATTAAGCTATCTAATTAAAAGATAGAGCTGCTGAATGGATAAAAAACTAGAATTCAGCTATACTCTATAAGAAATCCACTATGGATTCAAGGACAAAAATAGGCTGAAAGTGAAAGAACAGAAAAGTTATTCCATGCAGATCATAACTGAAGGGAAATAGGAGTGGCTATGCAAATACCAGAAAAAAATAGATTCTAAGTCAAAAACAGTATCTAAGGACAAAGAAAGTCATTATATAATAATAAAATAGTCAATTCATCATGAATGTATGACAATTATAAATAAATATGCACCCAGCGGCAGAACACCTAAATACATAAGACAAATACTGACATATCTGAAAGAAGAAATTAGCAGTAATACAATAATAGTAGACCTCTTTAACACTCCATTTTTAAGAAAGGATAAAACATCCAGACAGAAAAATCAATACATAAACAGAAAACTTGAAAAACACTACATATCTAAGAAACATATGCAGAACTGTCCATTCAACAGCAGAAGAATACACTTTCCTCTAAAGTGCACACTGAACATTTTCTAGAATGGATCACATATTAGGTCACAAAATAATGCTTAACAAATTTAAAAAGATTGAAATCATAACACATTTTTTTCTGACTACAATGGAATGAAACTAGAAATAAGTAACAGTAAGAAGATAGAAAAAATCAGCAATATGTGGAAACTAAACACACTCTTGAACCAAACAGAAAATCATAAGGAAACTAAAAATATCTTGAGACAAATGAAATTGAAACACAACTTACCAACACTTTTTGGTTGCAGCAGAGCCACTACTAATAGCAATGAATGCCAACATTAAAAAAGAAGACAGATCTCAAATAAACAACTTAATTTACACCACAAAGAACTAGAAAAAAAAGAATAATTTAAGCCCAGAGTGAGCAGAAGATGTAAAATATTAAAGATCAGAACAGAAATAGATCATGTAGAGAACAGAAAATTAATTTTTAAAATTCAGAATGCTGCTTTTCTGAAAAGTTAAAATTGACGAAGCATTAGCCAGGCTAAGATAAAAGGGACAATACAAATAAAATCAGAAACAAAAGAGGATAAATTACAATAGAAGTTTCCAAAATAAAAATGATCATAAGGAACGGTTAAGAACAAATGCCAGCAAATCGAGTAACCCAGAAAACATGGATAGTTTCCTACAAACAACTCATCAATATTGACTCAAGAGGAAATGGAAAGCTTGAACAAACCAGTAACAAACAGAGATTGAATCAGTAATAGAATAAGAATAGGCATGCTTTTACACTGTTGGTGGGAGCATAAATTAGTTCAACCATTGTGGAAGACAGTGTGGAGATTAACATGGGCTTAGGGTGGGGGAAATGGTTAAAAGGTACAAAGTTTCAATTACCCAGGATAAATAAGTTCTGGAGATCAAATAAATATAGAGCATGGTGACTGCACTGAGCAGTACTAAATTGTATACCTGAAATATCCTAGAGGGTAGATAGGTGTGTGTTCTCACTACACACACAAACACATTTGTACACACACAACGTAACTACATGAGGTGATAAAAATATTTATCAACTTGATTGTGGTGATTTTTTCACATTGTGTACATATGACAAAATATCAGCCTTAAATACATACAATTTCTATTTGTAAATACGTTCAATTTCTATACCTCAATACGGCTAAAATTTTAAAAAATAACTGATTTTTGATTATTCTTTTATATAGTAAAGAAAATGTCTTTTTCAGATATATAATTTGAAAATATTTTCTCCCAGTTTGTGGCTTGGTTTATCAGACTATTAGCAGTCTCTTTAGAATAGCAGAAAATGTTATTGTGGTGAATTCTGTTTTCTCAAATTATTTTTTTATTAGTCAGGCTTTTGGTGTTATGTATGAGAAATCTTAAAATATTTGAAAATTATGTAGTTTCTCCTATAGTATTTTTTAGAAATGTTATTCTTTTACAGTGTACGCTTTGGTTCATCATCCTTTTTTATTTGTTTATTGTATATAGTATGAAGTATGTTATGAGATTATGCTTTTTTATTTGTTTTTGAACTTTTAAGTGTTTCAAAACTATGCATTGAAAAGACTACTTTCTCTACTGAATTGCCTTTAAAATTGTCGGTAATCAGTTTATTATATTTGTCTTTGTCTATTTCTGAGTTGTCTGTTCTGGTAATTGATTAGTCATCCATCTCTTTGATAATTGTGGTTCTATAAATTAATCAGCATGTTTTTTGGCCACATAAATGTCTTCTATTGAGAAGTGTCTGTTCATATCCTTTGCCCACTTTTTCATGGGGTTGTTTTTCTCTTAAAAATTTGTTTATGTTTCTTGTAGATTCTGGATATTAGACCCTTGTCAGATGATAGATTGCAAAATTTTTCTCCCATCCTGTAGGCTGCCTATTCACTCTGATAATAGTTTCTTTTGCCGTGCAGACACTCTTTAGTTTAATTAGATCCCTTTTGTCAGTTTTTTCTTTTGTTGTGATTGCTTTTGTGTTTTAGTCATTAAGTCTTTGCCCATGCCTATGTCCTGAATGGTATTGCCTAGGTTTTCCTCTAGGGTTTTTATGGTTTTAGGTTTTACATTTATATCTTTAATCCATCCTGAGTTAATTTTTGTATAAGGTGTAAGGAAGGGGTCCAGTTTCTGTTTTCTGCATATGGCTAGCCAGCTTATCATCACTGGTTAATAGATAAATGTAAATCAAAACCACAATGAGACACCATCTCATGCCAGTTAGAATGGCAGTTATTAAAAAGTCAGGAAACAACAGATGCTGGCGAGGTTGTGGAGAAACAGGAACACTTTTATACTGTTGGTGGGAATGTAAATTACTTCAATCATTGTAAAAGACAGTGTGGCGATACCTCAAGGATCTAGAACCAGAAATACCATTTGACCCAGCAATCCCATTACTGGGTATATAACCAAAGGATTATAAATCATTCTACTATAAAGACACATGCACATGTATGTTTATTGCGACACTGTTCACAATAGCAAAGATTTGGAACCATTCCAAATGCCCATCAATGGGGTAAAATGTGAT
>NW_026652279.1:150656301-150677006 GCF_009828535.3 Hylobates moloch
TTTAAAAAATATTTCTGTTGGCTATTTTTATGTCTTCTTTTGTGAAATGGTTATTCAAGTCCTTCCCCTATTTGTTATTTATTTTATTTTTTATAATTTCAACTTTTATTTTAGATTCAGGGGGTGTATGTGCAGGTTTTTTACATGGGTATATTTCATGATACTGTGGTTTGGTGTGCAATTCATCCTGTCACTCAGGTAGTGAGCAAGGTACTCAATAATTAGTTTTTCAACCATTATCTCCTCCCTTCCTCCCCCTTCTAGTATTCCCCAGTGTCTACTGTTGCCATCTTTATATCCATGAGTACCTAGTGTTTGGCTCCCACTTATAAGTGAGAACATGTAGTATTTGGTTGTGTGTTCCTGCATTAATTTGCTTAGGATGTCTTCCAGCTACATCCATGTCGCTGCAAAAGACATGATTTTATTCTTTATTATGGCTGCATAGTATTCCAAGATGTATATGAATCACATTTTAAAAAATCCAGTCCACCATTGATGGGCACCTAGGTTGATTGCATGTCTTCGCTATTTTGAATAGCGCTGTGATGAAGATACAATTGCATGTGTCTTTTTCGTAGAATGATATTTCTTTTGGCCATATACCCAGGAAAGAGATTGCTGTATTGAGATAGCTGTATTTAAATTAAAAGATAGAACCGTCTCTATTTTAACTTCCCAAAGTACTTAAAATCTCCAAACTGCTTTCCACAGTGGCTGAACTAATTTACATTCCCACCAACACTATATAAACATCACCTTTTCTCCTCAGCCCTGCTAGCATCCATCGTGATTGAACTTTTTAATAACACCCATTCTTACTGGTGTGAGGTGGTATTGCATTTTGGTTTTGATTTGCATTTCTCTAATGATTAATTATATTGAGCATTTTTTCATGTTTGTTAGCTATTTGTATGTCTTCTTTTGAGAAGTTTTAGTTCATGTCTTTCAACCACTTTTTAATGGGTTATTTGTTTTTTGCTTGTTGGGTTGTTTAAGTTCTTATAGATTCTGGATATTAAACTTTTGTTGGATGCATAGTTTGCAATTACTTTCTTCCATTCTGTAGGTTGCCTGTTTACTCTGTTGTTAGTTTCATTTGCTATGCAGAGCTCTTTAGTTTAATTGGATCTCACTTGTCAATTTTTGTTTGTGTTGCAATTACTTCAGGCCTTGTCATAATTTCTCAAGGCTGATGTCCAGAATGGTGTTTTCTAGTAGGATTTTTATAGTTCGATGTTTTACATTTGAGTTAATTTTTATATATGGTGAAGATTAGGAGTCCAGTTTTATTCTTTCACTTATATCTAGCTAGCTATCCAAGCACTATTTATTGAATAGAAAGTCCTTTCCACATTGCTTATTTTTGTCAACTTTGTTGAAGGTATGTGGCTATATTTCTGAGTTCTCTAAACTGTTCCATTGGCCTATGCGTCTGTTTTTGTAACTGTACCATACTTTTTGGATACTGTAGCCTTGTGGTATAGTTTGAAGTTAGGTGTAGATTCAATGCTATACCTACCAAACTACCAATGTCATTTTTCACAGACAGAGGTAGAAAAAGATATTCTAAATTTCATTTGGAACGAAAAAGGAACCCAAATAGCTTAAGCAATCTTAAGCAAAACAAACAATGCCTGTTTAAAAAAATACAGCTATTTTGACTTATTGTTATCTAATTTGTGCTTCTTATATATTAGCCTCTAATCTGATGTATGATTTACAAATATTTTCTCCTACTCTGTGAGTTGTCTCCTCACTCTATTTTCTCCTTCATTACATGAAATTGTCTTAGTTTAATACAGTCATCGGTCTCTTTTTTATTAACTTTCTTTGCCAGTGCTTTTGTTGTTATATACAAAAAATCTCTGACCAAACCAATGTCGTGGGGTTTTCCCCTGTATTTTCTTCTATTAGGTTTATAGTTTTAGATATTATGTTCAAGTCCTTAATCAATTTTAAGTTAATTTTCCTGTGAAGACTGAGATAAGGGTCCATTTTCATTCTTGTGCATGTGAATATCCAGTTTATCCAAAAACATGGTGTATCTTTTAATGTCTTTTTACTTTGAATCTATTTAACATGTATCTCATGGGAAACGTGTAATTAGTTCTTCTTTCTTCTTTCTGAAATCTCTGTGGTTAGTGACCCATTTGCAGTTGATATGATTACTAATATAATTGGTTTTAATCCCTCACCTTTTCTGTTCTATTCTATTTCCATCACTTTTCTATTTTACACTTCTATCTTTTCTTTTGCTAACTTATTAGTGTAATCCTTTGTTTTGTTTGTGTATACTTTAGGGTTCATTGTGTACATGTTTAATGTATCATGGTCTATTTGTAAGTTATGTTGAATCTGCACTTCAGGTGTAGTATACATCCATCTCTCCTCTCCCAGATTTAATGCTATGGGCATGCACTTTACTTATACATAAGTTACAAACATTAAAATACATGTTATTATTTTAAACAATGATTTTTTACAGGTATTGAAATAATAATGACATTCATATTTGTCACATAGTTTTCAAACCAAATGCTGTTCACTTTTTTGTGTGTAGTTCTAGTTTTCCACCTGTGTTTCTATGTTTCCATAATTTTTCCTTGTTGCCTGATGCACAACATTTTTTAATCTAATTTATCTTGTCCATGCTTTTATTGGGTTCAGATGGGAGATTAATGTAGTCTCTATTTCTAAATCTTGGCCAGAAGCAGAACTTTTCTTATATCAATCCCTATGTGTTAGGTACTCTTATAGTCTTCATTTTTATCTTAACTCAATATGGTATAATAACAATTTTGCTTTAAAGATGCATTACTTTGAAAATTCAAGAAAATTTTCTATGGATAATACAGATACATATATATGGCTAATATAAAAGTTGGAGGAAATTCAGCCCTTGATTTATACTACTCTGACTTTAAACATAGGTTGATTAAGTTGAATCAATAGTGACAAATCAGCCTCAGCTGAAATCAAATAATCGTTAACAATCTCTTTACCTGTCAACAGAAGGAGAGAATGAGGTTGAAAGTAAAGTAACATTTTCATTCCTATTATATGCTCGTCTCTTGGTTGACAGATAATTAGGGACATTCACAGTTATTTGTTTTGTTTTGTTTCCCTTCATTGAGCAAAGGAGGCCATTATGTGCCCCTTGTTATAACTCAGAGAAACCAGACTTAAACTGATATTATTTCTATGGGTTCTTGCATTTAACAGTTTAAACTAATTTTTTAATGATCTGCCTAAAATGCTAGCACTTGTTTATGTAATTTTAGCTTATAGTACTACTTATATATCCTGTAGCCTCTTTTGCTGAAAGTACATTACAAGCATATTTGGTTTATGTAATATATTCATTTAATTGCATCATGTTTATGAATTTGCCCTATATTTTTGAAGAATGGATCTGTCATTGTCCAGCACTGTAACTTGTGTTTATTGTTTTTCCTTCAGTTTTAATGAATAAGGTTTTTGTCAATGTGATTCCCTCTGCCAATGACCCTGAAAACATTTTATCCATTATTTTCTGGAATCTCATTCTGTTATCTGATGTGTTTTGTACATTTTTCAGACTCTCTTTTGAATTTTCATTGTTTTTATTTTCTGTTATTCTTTATTCACATCTATATAACAAGTTCAAATTTCTCCTATTTTGTAGAAATCCTACATGACTAATCATTTACCACTACCACAGTACTTTTTCACTTTTCTTTAAATTGTGGATTCATGAAATTCATCTCCTCCTGATGACAGTATTTACTTATTTCCAATTAACTCCTCAGCCATGTATAATCTAAATTCTGTCTTTTATTTACTTCAGTGAAACTTCTTAGTGAAAGTCACCATCTTTCATGCTGCCAACTTCAATAAACTTAATTATTTTCTTATTATACATTTCTGCTCTATTGAGCATATTTTTGTGTTCAGTTTTGTATAGTCGGTTATTGACATTGCATTCTAAACTAGAAATCCTGGCCCACTCTTTCAAAGGACATTAATGCCTAGAATGTCAACTAAATATCATACTCAAATAAATTGGATACAAACCGTTAGGTAAGCATAGGCAACTTAAGACAATATGAACAGAGATATAGTATGCAAAGACTCAAGCAATTATAAAACAGTACTTGAAAGACACATGATTTTGATCACAGCCTTGAGTCATGCTACCTTACTTCCTTGACTTCTATGACAATACTCTTTCTTCAATTTTTGAAAAAATTGTATCATCTATTCTCCAGTGACAACTCTTACATATTTGTTCTGCTTATCACTCTTTCTTTCTTCTATAGAAATACTACATATTTTCATGATTTGAAAATGCACATATCTCTACACTAGATGTTCAGCCTTGATAATCCAAACTCAAACATAAATTTGTCTGTTGGTAAATGTATGTGCAGGCCTACAGCCACAACAAACAATAATTTCAATACCAAAATTATAAAAGTTGTGTTCTCATTGTTCAATTCCCACCTATGAGTGAGAACATGCAGTGTTTGGTTTTTTGTCCTTGCAATAGTTTACTGAGAATGATGGTTTCCAGTTTCATCCATGTCCCTACAAAGGACATGAACTCATCATTTTTTATGGCTGCATAGTATTCCATGGTGTATATGTGTCACATTTTCTTAATCCAGTCTATCGTTGTTGGACATTTGGGTTGGTTCCAAGTCTTTGCTATTGTGAATAGTGCCGCAATAAACATACGTGTGCATGTGTCTTTATAGCAGCATGATTTATAGTCCTTTGGGTATATACCCAGTAATGGGATGGCTGGGTCAAATGGTATTTCTAGTTCTAGATCCCTGAAGAATAGCCACACTGACTTCCACAATGGTTGAACTAGTTTACAGTCCCACCAAGAGTGTAAAAGTGTTCCTATTTCTCCACATCCTCTCCAGCACCTGTTGTTTCCTGACTTTTTAATGATGGCCATTCTAACTGGTGTGAGATGGTATCTCACTGTGGTTTTGATTTGCATTTCTCTGATGGCCAGTGATGATGAGCATTTCTTCATGTGTTTTTTGGCTGCATAAATGTCTTCTTTTGAGAAGTGTCTGTTCATGTCCTTTGCCCACTTTTTGATGGGGTTGTTTGTTTTTTTCTTGTAAATTTGTTTGAGTTCATTGTAGATTCTGGATATTAGCCCTTTGTCAGATGAGTAGGTTGCAAATATTTTCTCCCATTTTGGAGGTTTCCTGTTCACTCTGATGGTAGTTTCTTTTGCTGTGCAGAAGCTCTTTAGTTTAATTAGATCCCATTTGTCAATTTTGGCTTTTGTTGCCATTGCTTTTGATGTTTTAGACATGAAGTCCTTGCCCATGCCTATGTCCTGAATGGTATTGCCTAGGTTTTCTTCTAGGGTTTTTATGGTTTTAGGTCTAACATTTAAGTCTTTAATCCATCTTGAATTAATTTTTGTATAAGGTGTGAGGAAGGGATCCAGTTTCAGCTTTCTACATATGGCTAGCCAGTTTTCCCAGCACCATTTATTAAATAGGGAATCCTTTCCCCATTTCTTGTTTTTGTCAGGTTTGTCAAAGATCAGATAGTTGTAGATATGTGGCATTATTTCTGTGGGCTCTGTTCTGTTCCATTGATCTATGTCTCTGTTTTGGTACCAGTACCATGCTGTTTTGGTTCCTGTAGCCTTGTAGTATAGTTTGAAGTCAGGTAGCATGATGCCTCCATCTTTGTTCTTTTGGCTTAGTATTGACTTGGCAATGCAGGCTCTGTTTTGGTTCCGTATGAACTTTAAAGTAGTTTTTTCCAGTTCTGTGAAGAAATTCATTGGTAGCTTGATGGAGATGGCATTGAATCTATATACATTACCTTGGGCAGTATGGCCATTTTCACAATGTTGATTCTTCCAACCCATGAGCATAGAATGTTCTTCCATTTCTTTGTATCCTCTTTTATTTCATTGAGCAGTGGTTTGTAGTTCTCCTTGAAGAGGTCTTTCATGTCCCTTGTAAGTTGGATTCCTAGGTATTTTATTCTCTTTGAAGCAATTGTGAATGGAGGTTCACTCATGATTTAGCTCTCTGTTTGTCTGTGATTGGTGTACAAGAATGCTTGTGATTTTTGTACATTGATTTTGTATCCTGAGACTTTGCTGAAGTTGCTTATCAGCTTGAGGAGATTTTGGGCTGAGACAATGGGGTTTTCTAGATATACAATCATGTCATCTGCAAACAGGGACAGTTTGATTTCATCTTTTCCTAATTGAATACCCTTTATTTCCTTCTCCTGCCTGATTGCCCTGGCCAGAACTTCCAACACTATGTTGAATAGGAGTGGTGAGAGAGGGCATCCCTATCTTGTGCCAGTTTTCAAAGGGAATGCTTCCAGTTTTTGGCCCATTCAGTATGATATTGGCTGTGGGTTTGTGATAGATAGCTCTTATTATTTTGAGATACATCCCATCAATACCTAATTTATTGAGAGTTTTTAGCATGAAGGATTGTTGAATTTTGTCAAAGGCCTTTTCTGCATCTATTGAGATAATCATGTGGTTTTTGTCCTTGGTTCTGTTTATATGCTGGATTACATTTATTGATTTGCGTATGTTGAACCAGCCTTGCATCCCAGGGATGAAGCCCACTTGATCATGGCGTATAAGCTTTTTGATGTGCTGCTGGATTCGGTTTGCCAGTATTTTATTGAGGATTTTTGCATCAATGTTCATCAAGGATATTGGTCTGAAATTCTCTTTTTTGGTGGTGTCTCTGCCAGGCTTTGGTATCAGGATGATGCTGGCCTCATAAGATGTGTTAGGGAGGATTCCCTGTTTTTCTATTGATTGGAATAGTTTCAGAAGGAATGGTACCAGTTCCTCCTTGTACCTCTGGTAAAATTTGGCTGTGAATCCATCAGGTCCTGGACTCTTTTTGGTTGGTAAGCTATTGATTATTAACATCACACTGTTGTGGGGTAGGGGGAGGGGGGAGGGACTCTCATGGGATGGGGGGAGGGGGAGGGAAAGCATTAGGAGATATACCTAATGCTAAATGACGAGTTAATGGGTGCAGCACACCAACATGGCACATGGATACATATGTAACAAATCTGCACATTGTGCACATGTACCCTAAAACTTAAAGTATAATAATAATAATAAATAAAAATAAAAATAAAATAAAAAATAAAAAAAAAAGTTTTCCCCAAATTTGATCTGCTTTCTGCATTTCCCACCTTTTAAAATGACACCAAAAATTATCAAGTGACTTAAGTTAGGAACCTGGACATCATCTGAGACAGACTAGATTTCCTTAGGTCCCATGTATTCTGCAAGTAATTAGTCATAATATGCAGTCAATATCAGTTCCTTCACATTTTTCTGGAGAAGGACTTGGCTAGCAAGAAGGAAGTCAATCTTTTGCAATCTAATCATGATGACAATATTCCCTTAACATTGGCATCTCTATTGGTTAGAAGCAAACTACACAATAGGAGGAAATTATATAAGAGATCATTATGAGGAGAGGGCCTGCTGCACATTCCATATAACTTGAGAGTTTCAAACCATATATTGGGTTAAAGGATTAATATTGTCACTGATAAAGCTGGTTTAGAAAGTGCAGCTTGGACCTAGGGTCAATGTAACTTTTCTATTCCACATCCAGTGAAATAAACCTACCCACTCATTCACAGGTCTCCTTCCTCAGGGGTTGAGTCAGCTTCAGAAGGCTTAACTTAGAAAGAACAGGAGGAAAACAAAACAGAAAAAACAATAAAAGTTCTGCTGATGGTGGGTGGATGTGAATAGTACAGCCAGAGACTGATCTATCAAAGGACACAATGCTGTCATTTCTCCTTCCATATGAAGGAACAACTTAGAGATTTTTTAAAAAGGCAGAATCTTTCCCTCCATACTTGAAAAAACTTTGTGATTAGAAGCAATTCAAAAACTACAAAAATAAAATGGTTTTTCTTGACATCTGAAATTCCAGATACTACAAGAATAGACGCCATTATTGCTTTATACAATTAGTAGATATATACTGAAATTTCCTCATCTCTTAATGCTTTTAACAACATGGACATGAATAAATAATTCCAGCTCTGGAAAATCATAAGGTTCTGTTGCCAAATTTTCTTTGGCAAAACACCACATCTTATCACTGCCCAATTTTAGATTTGCTAATATTAAAGAGAACCACAATCCAGAACAACCCTGCCCATGGTTCTTAGGCCAAATTTTACTGTCAAAATTAGTTTTATTATTAAGCCATGGATTCAATTGCTTATGGGTCTTAAAGATTAATATTTGAGGTGAAAAATTTGGTAACCAGAAGGAATTTCTCAGTGGTCCTTGTATTGCACGAGGCATTTGCTGACTTCTCATTTGCTTTATAGATATCCATTGTTATGTCTTCAAGTAAATCCATATTGAAACAATAATTCTAAATTATTCATACATATGTACTTGTATTTTGTATATATCTCATCAATATATGCAGGAACTCTAAATAAAACATGTGTAATAATACATACATAATTCAGATATATATACATAAATTATTCTTGATATATATATCAGAAATATAAATAAAAGTATGTGTGTGTGTATATATATATATATATATCTCAGCATAAATTTTATTACTCCCAGTTCTTTGCCTTCCTATAAAACTTAAGATCACATCTAACTTGAGTTCCAATTATTTTATTTAAGAAAAGATAGTGATCTGTTTATTTATCTCTCCCATCAGCAAAGTACAAAGGAATGGATTGAATCATTGGAAGTGTGAGATTTAATTTGATTATAAAACTGAGATTCTTTATATATGGAAAGATAACCCACTGGGATGTCATTGTAAGTTTTAAAATTGTTTATCTTTAAATCACCCAGAAATAAATTATCTGTACCTTTTCAGATGACTCTGAATTTTACTAAATCTCCAGTGTTACTTTAAGTTTAATATATTGATGATTTTATAATATCTATACACTAAACTATGAACTAATTTGCCTTTTTAGGAGTTTCTTTTTCTACTTTTCTCAGCCTGCTGCCACATCTTACTGTTTATCTCCCATTACTTTTAGATATTTCTTCTTTAACTCAAATGCTTTCATTTTGCTAAATAAGAAAATACATTGTGGTGAATGGAGTTTTATTGTATGTTTTTCAGCAAGGTGTTAAAGTTCCAATTTTAAAATGAACATGTTTAGACAATTATGTGTTAGATACACAGGCTGATTCCAGATAGCTTAAGCAAGTTCAATGGCACTTTTTGAAAGTTAAATTGCTCTGTGCATTCCACATTAAAAATCTGTTCCCTAATTTTGTGACCTTAAATATTAAACATTAGAAAAGTCCACTAGTTATCAACTTATTTCATGTATGCATGATTATAGACAGATATGTATGGATTATATTTTAGGAAATACGTGTCCTTAATTTTATCTGTAATTGAATTTAAGTATTTCTTATTCAAGTCAAATATAATCCTGAAAATTCAGTTAAGAAACATTTGTAGAATATGTGTTTATATGCTGTTTCTATACATGCCAGAATAGATGTTGCCTTCATTTTTAAGAAATAATTAGTTTCTGAGAATCCAAGATCAAAACTACTAGAAGAGATCCAACCAAACTTCTGTTCAAATAGTCTAATGATAAAGTGGTTTAGTTGCGTAAATGCCTACATTTCTATTTTCAAGAGCCATTCTAGGCACTAGGAATATAGATTGAGCCTTGAAAGTTTAATAACTCCTAGGAGCTTATATTTTAATAAGGTAGAAAAGCATAATCAGTAAGTTAAGAATAATGTTTATGTTGTTATAAGTGGGGTAAGGAAAATAAGTAGGGTGATACAATAGAAAATTATGTTGGTGGGGAAAGTTCACATTAGACAGAGTAATCAAGAAAGACTTCAATGAGTAGATAATGTGAAACAGAGGCCTGAAGAAGTATCTAGCCATTTTACAGCAGAGACAAGAGGATTTAAAGTGCATGTGACAAAACATGCAAATTGTTAATATGATCAAGGAACAGAGAGGTGGCTGGTCTACTTAAAGCAAAGAAGAGAGAATTTGAAGTTTAGACTGAAGTGTGAGAAGGTGAAACCTATAAAATTAGCATATTAATAATCTCAGGCAATTCCATATTTTTCTGTGCATCTTTTATGCAAGTTCAATTGAATAAAACTTCCAAATCTGCCATTTCGATATAACAATAATGACCACCTTTGCCTATGTTTGACCTTAAGTAATCGATTGTCCATAGTAAGGTTTCCTGTCCTGTGAGTTCTAATATGATTACATTTTTACCATCTCCAGGTGCTGATAATGTGTCAGGTTCTAACGTGTTTAATATATTATTTAATATTCATAATAAAGCATATATTAAATCATTCAAGCTCTAGAGTTGAGAAAACTAAGTACTATAGAGGTTAAACCAAACAAATTGTCTGTAAGATTCAGTGCCACCTACTCTCTTCACTGCACAAGCACCATTAACATTTGATAGTTCTGCCTTTACACTGTTGGTGGGAATGTAAACCAGTTCAACCATTGTGGAACACAGTGTGGCTATTTTTCAAAGACCTAGAACCAGAAATACCATTTGATCAAGCAATCCCATTACCGGGTATATATCCAAAGAAATATAAATCATTCTATTATAAAGATACATGCACATGTATGTTCATTGCAGCACTATTCACAATAGCAAAGACATGGAATCAACCCAAATGCTGATCAATGATAGATGGATAAAGAAAATGCGGTACATATGCATCATGCAGTATTATGCAGTCATAAAAAGGAATGAGATCATGTCTTTCTCCGGGACATGGATGGAGTTGGAAGCCGTTATCTTCAGCAAACTAATGAAGGAACAGAAAACCAAACACGACATGTTCTCACTTATAAACAGGAGATGAACAATGAGAACACATGGACATGTGAGTGGGGAGGGAGACTGGAGCCTGTCAGGGTATGAGAAGAGGGAGAGCATCAGGAATAATTGCTAATGGATGCTGGGTTTAATACCTAGGTAATGAGTTGATCTGTGTAGCAAACCATCATGGCACATGTTTATCTATGTAACAAATGTGCACATCCTGCATATGTACCCTGGAACTTACAATAAAAGTTGAAGAAAAAAAGAAAATAAATAAATGAATAAATAAAAACAAAAAAAAGTTTAAATATTAAAAAAAAGTTGAGAGTTCTTCCCACTTTCTATCTCTCTCTGTCCCAAACCTCAATATTCCTGGTCTTCATGAGTTGCTAGTGAACATTTGACAGTTCTTTTTATCACTTTCTACTGCACTCCTCTGTCTCAAAACTTTGAATTCCTGGTCTTTATGAGTTACTAAAGTTACTACAGAAATATTTTTGTCATCTAAATTTCAAAATTGTAAGGGACTATTGATTTCATCTCAGTAACTAAAAATACTCAAGCCCAATGAAGTTTATGTACACACATGCACACACACACACACACACACAATCTAGAGAAATTTATATGCGTATATTTATATATAAAGTCCCTTTCATATTGTACTATCATTGTCTATCACCTCTAAATTTATTTTCTGTCACTATAACAATTTAAATCTCCCTATAAAATATAAATCTCACAGTAAGCAATGGACGCAGATATACTGGTATGGAGTGCAGAAAATGAATACATCTTCAACAAATGAAATAAATGCCACCTACTCCACAAATTTCACCTAGATATGGCACTCTAACATTGTTTGGACCTCTTTTAGAACATATGCTTGTGTGTTTGTCTAAAAATCTCACATATTTGACAGGAACAAATCACTTTTCTTTGTACCCATAGCAACTCTATAGGCATTTAATATGCAGTGTGAAGAAGTATAACAAAGGGGCTAGAAGTGTTGACTTTCTGACCCACGTGCCTGGTTTTACATACTAATTCTAACATATACCAGCTTCATTGCTTTGAACAAGTTGCTATGGTTTAGTTTCTTTATATGTAAACTAAATCTAACTGGTCAGATTGTTTTGAAGACAAAATAAGTTAATATCTATAAAGAATGTGCGGCATACATTCAACACCATGCATACAATGCTGTGTAACTATTACAAATTAAATTTATACATTTATCTAAATGGGTGTGATATGGCTCACAACAAATTATACTAAAGTGTATGGATATGCAGTTCATTGTAATATATTATAATTATTAACCTAAAAAGCATGTAGGTCAGATTCACTTGACAGAGTAGGATGACAACTGCCTAGCATTATTATTATTTATTCTGATTGTCTACTCAGGAAACCCAGGAAAAAGGTACAGAGTGTTAAATATAAAAACAGACTGCAACAGATTTTTGACCCAATTTTAAAAATTGCATTGATATGCTCCAGTCTTAAAGCACTAGAACATATAGTTTATAAAATTAAATTTTTTAAATAAAATCAAAATTATAAGTGGTACAAGGATAAATCTAACAATGGACTTCTATAATATTTATGAAGAAATTTCAGAAAAATATATAGATGACCTAATCAGTAGAATGATAACCATGTTTGTGGGTAGGAAGAGTCAGTATGGTAAAGTTGTCACTTCTTCGTCGAACTAATCTATGAAATTAGGGCAATTTTAATCAAAATGCCGAGAGAATTTTTCATGAGACTTGAAATGTTGATTCTAGGGAAAAACAGAAGAACAAGAATAACTAATCATGTTTTGAAGAAGCACAAGATCATAGAATTTCCTTACCAAAAAGCTAGACATATTATCAAAATACAGTAATGAGGAAATGTGGTATTGACACAGGAATAGATAAATATGGCATTGTAACACATCTGAGAACCTACATTTATATTGCAGGCAATTGGAAAAAAACCATATTTTCACAAAATGGTGCTGGAACAATATTATCTATTTAAAAGAGAGCATCAAAATCTTTTTCCCACACACACAAAAGTTCAGTTACTAGAGCTTAAAGAAGGATTTAAATTAATAAAGTTAGAGCTATGGCCAAAAAGATTGGTTAATGTATTTCTTAAATAACACTAAAAGCAGCACAAGCATTTAAAATAAATACATTTTTATATTAAAACATAAAATTCTGTTTGTGAAAAGACATCTTAAAAGAGAAAAAAGCCACTTACTAAAAATACGTTTGCAAATGTACAACTAACAAATATTAGTGACCAGAACATAAGTAAACAACTTCTACAAACCAGTATCAAGATATTAACAACTCACCAGAAAAATTGGAAACAGTTAAAACATGTCATCAACAGAATAGAAAATACAAATGGAAAATAAACGTATTCATGGGTGTTCAACTTCAGGATAAATAAGAAATTTCAATAAAAATTATGATGAGATGTAATTTCATCTCCATTAGAAACAGAACAATTTTTAGGGTCTAACTTTGGCAAGGATGTGGAGCAAAAAGAACTTTAATATGCTGCTGGGGAAAGTTATATGACTGTAATTATCTGAAATAATTTGACAAATTTTAGTTTATTTGAAAATGTACATGCCCTGTGACTAAATTTTAAGACCACTTAAAGACTTTTTAGAATGTGTATCAAAATACAGGCAAAATTATAATCATAGCAAGAGTATTTGTATTTAAAAAAAGAAAAAAGCACACACTGCATTTTTAGCAGTGGTGATAATGAATAGAGTAGCAAAATAAACTAGAAAAAAATAAACTAGAATAAAATTCGGATACATATATATTTTAAAAAGGAAATGTATTAGGAAAGGAGTGAAGACAGTATTTTTAAAAGTCTGGTTATATAAATATTTATATAGATAAGTTACAGATAGATTCATATACAGATATAGATGGAAGACAACAAAACGATTGTTAAATAATCATCTTTGGTGGTGAAATAGTAATTGTTTTTATGTTTTTCTTACATATAGTGGTCATATTTTTACAATATCTATCATTCTTATAAAAATATTTGTTATAACATAAATGACATCTAATGGATTTTTCTTTTCTTTCTTTTCTTTCTTTTGTTTTTTTTTTGAGACGGAGTCTCGCTCTGTCGCCCAGGCTGGAGTGCAGTGGCGTCATCTCAGCTCACTGCAAGCTCCGCCTCCCGGGTTCACGCCATTCTCCTGCCTCAGGCTCCCAAGTAGCAGGGACTACAGGTGCTCGCCACCACGCCTGGCTAATTTTTTGTATTTTTAGTAGAGACGGGGTTTCACCGTGTCAGTCAGGATGGTCTCAGTCTCGATTTCCTGACCTTGTGATCCGCCCGCCTCGGCCTCCCAAAGTGCTGGGATTACAGGCGTGAGCCACAGTGCCCGGCTGACATCTAATGGATTTTTCTATGGGATATATACTATATATGTATATATACGTGGGTGTAATAAAATGAAACTTTTGTGAGCACTATTTTTCAGAAATTTTACACGTTATTACTTTTAATCTCTACAACTGCTGATTGGATAGAGAGCCTTGCTCTCACTTTGCATATAAGAAAATTGCCCATTGCTTTTTGTAGATAATAAATTGCTGAGCTCCTAATTCTGATTTGCACTGAATACTGAGAATTGAAACAAATATAATCGTTTTCCCCGTTGGTAAAAAAAAAGTGAGAACAAGCAAAAATATCTTAGCTATTACCTCCAAAATAAATACATTTGATCTTGGAGCATAGGTCTGAATCAAGTAAAATAGATGCATCATGAAGACTGCCAGCTTGCTCATGCAGGCTCCCTCTACTTTCCGTGTCCACCTAGTCAAAGCTAGCATGTCACAAAAGCAACCTAATACCAGGCCATTGCCTACCTTACAAACACCACTGTAAAATCACCCAGTCTAGTTTCTCCCTTACTTTATTAGGTTACATAACTTCCCTTTGATTGATCAACAGATTGTTTCGGTGCTTTTTGGAAGAAGCTCGCAGTTGTCAGTCCAGTATACTATTTTGCATTTTGTTTCTATATGTCTAAGAATAGATAATTTTACACTTTCCTAGTATTTTTCCAACTTTCTCTCTTTTTGAGACATTTTGCAAAATATTTTCTCAGTTGTTGGAACAATGGTTTTATTAAATACATTAATTAAAAATTGTGATTGATTTTTAGATAAAAAAATTATTTTCTAGTCTTCATGCATCAGAAAGTTAATCATTGGTAATGATTATATATGTTCCTAATTTCTCCTTTTCTTGGATAGATTTACATAGAAAATGTGAGCTAAAAATATTTTTCTTAGTATTCAAAATGATCATATTTGTGGAGGACGGAAAATAATGCTGAAGAAGTTTTTTTTAATTTAAAAGAGATATATTCTCTAGATCTCATACGTCTCAGTGTATGTTAATCAGTAGTAATGATTATGTATGTTGCTAATTTATTCCTATCTTGGTTACATTTGACATAGAATATGTGAGCTAAAAATATTATTCATAGTATTTAAAAGTGATAGTATTGGTGGAGGATGACAGATAATGCTCATTTTTTTAATATAAAGGAGACATGTTTTCTAGATCTCATAAGACACTTTGAGACACACACCTTTGATCAGTTTGACCCATCTAATTTGATTCCTTTATTATTTACATACATGGTGCCTGAGTTACGCTCCTCCTTATAGCCTTTAATTGATAACGTCTTTCTGATAATTATTGCAGAATATTACATTTGCGGAAAGGTAAAGGTACAAGCACTGGATACAAAATGCTAAATATCTTTCAAATTGTATCACTTGGTTGTGTCTATGTAAAGTATGTGTTATAGAATAAATCTTTATGGTTATTTGAAAGGATAGCACGAATTGGGACTGGGCATGCTCTTCAATCGCTGATCTTTGGGTTTCTTCTCTTTCACTCATTAACAAAATGTTGTTATCTAATTTCTAGGAATCTCAATTCTGTCATACTACCCCCGATGCTACTCTAGTAATCTTATAATTTTACTATGAATGTAATTCTTATTTTCCTTGATTATCAGATAATAAATCTTCCATAGTAATCATTCCTTATCACAAGTTGCACTGGAAACATCTTCCACATTTCTTCACCTGCAACCAGATTTCCAGCTCTCCACTCACCCTGTCAGCCTTTGCCAGTACTCCTTACAACTCTAAACCCATGTGCTTTTCAGAGAAGCATCCTTCTAAATACATATTTTTACTCAAATACTCAAGTAAAACCTATTTATTCATTTAAATGTTATCCCCCTTAAGATGAAAAAGTGGTCAATATTTCCTTGCTTCTAAAAGCCATTACAAATTGTTCCATCTTGGCCTTGGAACTTTTACTCATGGCAGAAGGTAAAGCAGGAGCAGGCACAGCATATGGTGAGATAGGGAGAAAGAAGAGAAAGTGGGGAGGTGCCATACTCTTTTAAGCAACTAGATCTTGCTGAACTACCAGAGCAAAAACTTACTCATCACCAAGAGAATGGCACTAAGCCATTCATGATGGATCTGCCTCCATGATCTAATACCTCCCAACAGGCCCCACTTTCAACACTGGGGATTACATTTCAACATAAGATTCAGAGGAGACACACATTTAAACCATGTCAAAACATTCGTTGGAGATCATGCTCCTTCACTAAACTACCTTCATCATATAGCATTATCATCATGTAGATATAAGGACGTCTTCGGTAAATGTAAGAAGGTAATACTGTTACCATTTTTTGGTTAGTATTTTCCAAATACTAACCAAATCTTTGACACACTCATTTCAAGATATAAATTCACAAAGTATGTCTCATATTTTTGTTTGAAGACTACCTCTATGATCTCGAGAATAAGGAAATCCATCATATTTTCAAAATGAGAAAACAATTTCCATGTTTAGCAAAGCAAATTTTCAAAAATCCAGTATATTAAAACTAATAGCAGGAATTAAGTGAGATGGAGGATTGCACAAACCTTAGATTAGAAGTCCATAACTACAAAGCACTATGTAAATAACCTGCATGTGAAATGACACTTGCAGAATATCACAGATTGATTTCTGTGAGAACTGATTTCTGCAAGAATAAATTGAATTGATTTAAAGGATAGATTAATACATGGGTAGTGTTGATGGACTTTTCCACAGCATTTGTGTGAGCCATAAAACATTATTATTCTCTCGCCAAATCGTGGAAAACAGGAAGGATTTTAACAAATGGAAATGTAGATGACACATTATTTCAAGAGGAGGTAAATGTATGAGGAAGGGAAAACATAAGCCTTGTTTATTTTCACAAAGGTTATACATAGTGAGTAGATACTACCAATGGAAAGTGGTTTAGATCACATTTTGAAACACTCAGAAGAGGTTTTTTTTAGCTTAATTTAATCAGGGGATTTTGATCAGAGATGTGTTTTAGAGAGATCAATCTGCAATTGGAACTTTAAAGGATGAATTAGAGCAGAAAAAACAACTGGTGTTGGCAAGCTAATTGTCAATCAAGCCTTTACAAGAGTCAGAGTGAGAGGTACAGAAAAGCTGATTTGGGATGAGGACAATGGGAAAGAACAGGAAAGCAAGGGCACACAAAAAACTTACTTAACAACTGTCTAGAAAATAGAAGTTAGAAGAGAGAAGACATGATTTTATTTTTAATCATAAAATAGAAACTGATTAAATCAAGCTTTTCATTTTTAGGTCATATATATGACCTTCATTTTGATAAGTTGCTATTTAGATGACAGTGTGCTCATTTATTTAAAAATATTCTTATATTGAAAATATACCTTGAGAGCTACCAGATCTAAACGCAATATAGTGATGAACAACTCGTGTATAAGACAATATCTGGTCAAAGTAAAAACCAGGCTGTCCAGGTCACAAACAATTCATACACATACTCCATTTCCTAAAATTTTTCCATTTTTCTCTCTTGTCAACTTTGGGCTTTATTTCCATTTTTTTTCGTCCTGTAGTCTGCTCCTGAACAGCTATAACAATTGAGTGGTTTTGAACATTAGTACTTTTCATTGGTAATGGCTTTAAATACAGCTTTGAATTTAATTAGCTTGTAGCCTCTTTGGGCAACAACTTTACCTAAATTTACCCAGAGATTCCAGCACCAGAACCAAACTTCAGCCAGAATGTCTAATTCTGCTCACCTCTTTTCCCTATGACTTTATCCCTATCCCCATAAACCTCTACAAACAGACAGTGGGGCACCAGACAGGAGACAAAGAGAGTAGCCAGGGCTAAAATACGAATATATTGAAATTTCTTTCACAGAAGGAATAATTGACATTTTGAGTCGTAGATCACCATTTCTGGTTGAATTTTGTCTCCTGAAAAAAAAAAAAATATGTCAAACTTCTAATTCTATCACCTGTAAATGTGATCTTACTTGGAAATAGGGTCTTTGCAGAGATAATTAAGTTAAGATAAGGTCATACTTTTTTTAGGGTGGGCCCTAATCCGATGATTGCTATCTTTGTAAACAGAGGAAAATTTAGACACAGACACACAGGTGAGGTTATGTGAAGATGGAGGCAGAAATTAGAATGATGTATCCATAAGTGAAGGAATGTCGTAGTTTGTTGGCAATCACCAGAACCTGGAAAGAGGTAAGGAAAGATTCTTCCTCTTGTGCCTTCAAAGAGAGCATAGCCCTGTTGACAACCTGATTTTGACTTCTAGACTCCCAAACTGAGAGAATAAGTGTTTTAAGTCACTAGTTTGTGCTATTTTGTTGCAGCATCCATTAGTAACTAATATAGCTGTAGTGGCATTTGTAGTATTTCAAAACTTTCAGTGTATTTGTGATATATTTTCCTGAAGAATCTTGTAAGATCAATGTAAGAACATGTGCAGTTCTTTTGACATCCTCCGTCTCGTTATGTCTCATTTAATGAAATATGTATTTTCATTTATTAATTTATTTTAACTTCTAACCACACACACTGCTTTCAAAATTGGGTGTTGTAATTTTAATATTTAGGGAATTACCACCAGAGTGAAGAGATTATATGCATGATCTAAGTATCACATTTATGACTGCTATCATCATCACATATTGTGAATGATAAAGTCACCTTGCAATGGCTCTACCTCCCCTCCCTAGACTTTGCAACGTAAAGTAGAAGGGTAACATAGCTTTCAATTTCTGTAAAAAGAGACAGATAGATGATAGTTATAGATAGATCATAAGGTGATTGCTTCTGCAGAATAACATCACATGTTCTTTTTTTGGCAGAGGTATAAGTAAAAGAGGGGAGAGTGGATTCAATGACATATTTATGTTAGAATTAGTAAAAAAAAATAAAAGATGCTGAGAAACTTGCTACACAATAAAATCAAAGCAAGTAAATATCTTTATTTAATTTGGAATACAAAGGAAAAAGACCGATTTTCTGATAATGACTATATGTGTACTAGCTTCAGAAGTGGGTTCTTTTATTCAAATAATTAAGAACATGGTGAATAAGGTAAAGTGCTAATACTAAGGATGAAAGAAAAAGGATCAAGCATAGGCCTTGCTTTGATGGGGCTCTCAAGTCGAAGGTGTTTCCAGGAAAGACGTTTGGTAGTAGGAAATGCATAATCCTGAAAAAAGTCTCAAAATCAGAAGTGTTTCTAAGGTTGAGAACAATAAATTGCTAATTTGATTTATGTCTTTCCTAAAAATGGAATCCACTCTCCTGCCATTATGACGTTTTTATTGTATCACTATTTGGAAAGAATATAGCATCATTTTAACTAAATATTGTATTTGCAAATTCGGACCCAAGTCTAAAATTAATATATTTTAAATATATTCATTTAAAGACAGATCATTTAGTGACTATAGAGTATTTTTTTGTGTTTAAGGCACATTCTTAAGTGATTAGAATATAAAAGGAAACAAAATAGTTTAAAAGACACTTGTCAATAGATAATAAAAATACATATAATAACTAAATATATGGCATTGAAATCTTCAGGTTTTACATCCTATGTGAATATATAGAGCAGAGTAATGGAGATTTTAATAATTAGGGTGATATCAGGCTTTAAATAAGATGGCAAGGTAGTCTTCATTAACAAAATGGCAGTTGAACAAAGTCTTTCTGAGGCACGTGGCAAGATCTAAATGAAGTAAAAGAAGCTGAGCTTATTTATTTTTAAAATCCTAAGTAAGGAACAAAGGTTTAGGGCCCTTTGGCTGCCAACCATGAGGATATGAGCATGTATTTTGATGAAGGCACTGCATCTGTCTCTGAGGATCCCATTTAGACTAAAGAATTAAAACATTAGGCACAGTTTGTACTAGAAACACAGTGAATGTATTACTTCACAAGTGATCACATTCCCTTTGAGGTGTATGAATGCAGAATTTAATTAAAATGTATCATAATTAGATGATCAATAGTCTGCCACTGAAGTTATTACCATGCAGAAGACACAGACATTACCCTTTGGAAGACATTTTCTCGCTGCCCTGCTTAATTTCACATTATTTTTCCCCTCAAACTTGCATATTCTAGGAAATAGACTAAATAATAAAACTAAAGCAGAATTGTTCTCCTGAACGTGCTAAATACCTAACAAAAACTAATGTTTTAATATGTAATAAAAAACAAGTAGCAGATAAAAAATATAAAGATCCCTTTTTGCAATTCTTTTATTTTTTTTTTAAAAAAGCATTCTAAAAATTTTAATTCCCAAGACAATTAGGTGTTAGTGATAAATATAGTATTATGTCACACAATTGGCCTAACAAGTGAACAGCTCAGTAGATTATTATATATATATATATATATATCAAAACCCATAATATATAT